>NC_046307.1:36367905-36462905 GCF_004115265.2 Rhinolophus ferrumequinum
GAGGCAAGGTCGATGGGTTCTCTGAAAAGCAAGGCGAGCAGGCTGGAGATATTGAAAGGATTTGTTAGTGTCCTTGATAGAGACTAACAGTGTCCTATTTGAGCAATTGTAGAAGCACTGAAGAAAGCCAGGCACTGAGATGAAACAAACAAACAAAAAGCGCTGGCTCTTGGAGGAGACAAAGTCAAGGTCTGAGTTTCACACGTCTAGCATGACCGAAAGTAATACCGTTTGGAGTTTACAGACATGGGGAGAGAAGCCCCAGGGTGACTGTAAAGAGTTCTGCAAAGCAGGAAACATTCCTGGTGGGCTACATCATGCTGTATGAGGTAGAATTTACTGCATCACCCCTGCCATCATGCCTCCGGTGATGGCAGAACTCCTTCAAGCTTCATGAAGATGTGCTTGTGTTTTTGTGTAGCAGCTAAAAACGTGTGTTTTCAGATGCAGGGAGTGTGTGTATTGACGTGCATGTGTGTAGAAATTTCCCCAACTGTAGACGCCATACTATAGGCTGAGTTTTATGTTCCCTTAAAATTCATATATTCAAGCCCAGGCCCCTAGTACCTCAGAATATGGGTGTATCTAACGATAGGCCTTTAAAGAGGTAATTAAGGTAAAATTAGGTTATATAAGTGCGTCCTAATCCAACAGCCCTATGAGAAGCAGACATTGGGACATAAAAACACAAACTGAGTAAAGACTGTATGAAGAAAGGGGAGAAGTCCTCCGTCTTCAAGCCGAGAGAAACCACAGAGTGAAATCAACCCTGATCAACCATGAGCTCAGACTAGCCTCCAGAACGATGAGGAAGTAAATTTCTATCATTTAAGTCGTTCAGTCTGTAGTATTTGTTATGGCAGCTCTAGCAAACTACCACACTTAACAATTTGTACAGGATAAAAGCATTTATGAAATGCTTCCTGTATGGAAAGCTGTCTTTTTACAAATGGCTGCTCTTCCTTAATTCCTCCCTCCTGAATGTACTGCAGGATGACAGGTAAAGTGGCTGAGTAACAGCCTATTGACCAGTTCAGCTATCTTATCTGAATCAGACAAACCAAGCAGCCGATGGTTATGTTATGCATAAATTAAATAGCAGATAGGCCTAAAATGTGACCCAGACAATTGCTATCCTCCTGAGCTCTGGCTCTTGAATCATGAAAGCATTTTGGTCACCAACATGTACATACGACTTACCTCCTCTTCTCTAAAGAAATCAGATTTCATGAGAGGGGTGAGGAGAGAGGTGGGAAGTACTTTAAGCTAATCATCCTTCACAGGACACCTTACAGCTTGCCTTGGCCTTCTGTATTCTCTCTCAAAGCTTTTCCTTAGAATTGACAACTTTGGGAGTCAGCTCTCTTCTCCTTTCCCAGCAGCATTTATCCCACCTAGATGCCCACTAGAACGCCAAATCCCAAATTCTGTACTCTATTCAGCCCCACACCCGTCTCTACTCCTCTAAGAACCTGAATGCCGGATGGCATTTCCAAGGCTCCAAGACCCTGACGTGAATGTTACCAGTGTATTTTCCAACGAAAGCCAAGGTCTCATTATCAGAAGTTCTAATACCAGCTGTTGAGAGAGTAAAATTATTCTATCTTTATAAGGAAAACAAAAAGAAAGACAGAGAGAGAGAGAGAGAGAGAGAGAGAGAGAGAGAGAGAGAGAGAGAGAGAAAGAAAAGACAGAAAAAGTGGTTGAATACAAGAATCTTAGATCCTCCAATTGTCATTTGTCAGAGAAGAGAGGTCAGTGTTTTGTACCCTAAATAATTTGACAAGCTTACCAGCCTAGAAAAACTAGAATATGAAAAGTCATATAGCACTGCCCGTGAGGGTTAGCAAATGCCATTCTCAGAGACAGAAAACAAAACAAAATGCTGTTTTCCTTTTGAATTAACATTAACTTGCACTAAACACACACACACACACACACACACACACACACACACACACACACACCCACCACAAATTATATTTAGAAATGTTCTAGCCCTGACTTCTCAGTAGGGGTAAGTGCCTCAATTTCCTGCAAATCATTGTCAAGTGTCTAGACAGGAGAAGTGGAAGCAAAGATAAGAGATCCTGAATTTCAACAGAGGGGCCATCAAGCTAAACCCAACTGGCTGTGCTTTTTCATTTGGCAACAAGCGATAACCCTCTGATACCCATACATCTTACTTGTTGCCTTTGACTTCTGATAAGGAAGAGGAAAGTGGGAAACAATGATGAGCGTTGATGATAAACACCCCTGGTTGTGCATTTTCTTTGGCCTTTTTATGTTAACTGAGCCCCCGAAGAATTCCAAACCCTACAGGCCTACCTAATATCTGGTGAGGTTTATGAGTACTTGAAGCTACAGGTTAAGATGAACAATAGTTTAAAAGGTTTGTGATTTGTTTAGCGCCTTAATATTAAATACACCTTTAAGTCAATCAAACATGCTTTGGAGAAATTCCTAAAGTCTCAACACCCTGTGTGAAAGAGGCTTTTACAGTCGCTTAATCGTTAAGAACTGGACAGGACCTCAGAGGTCAGCAGCAGCCTATCCCCACACAGTAAATTCACTGTGGGAATAGCTAAGATCAGCAGCCAAGTTTCTTTCCTTGGACACATTCAGAGGATACCTTCCCTGAGGATCTAATCTCCCACTGTGCAACAAGACATGAACATATAATTTGCCTGATCCATCCTCATTTGCTTACACATCCATTAAACCCTTCTGAGTGCTTTATTGAACAGGGCAGGGATTAAGTGGGAGGGTAGTGGGCTCAGGTTGCCTAGTTTAAAACTCTGACTCTTCTCCTCACTAGCTGTGTAAATCTGAAGAAGTTATTTAACCACTTGAGCCTCAAGTTCCCTCTCTGGAAAATGGGGATACTGACAAGACTTACCTCTTCAGATTGCAGTGAGGGTTAGAGAGTTACAGATGCAAAACAGTAACTTAGAACAGTGTTTAAAATGCAGTAAATGTTCAATGAATTTGAATTATCACTACTCAGTGCCAAGCACTAGTCTTTAGTCAGAAGAAGACAATATAGCTGAAAAGAACCTTGTAGGGATGATGGTGAAGAGAAAAAAATCTACCAATTACTTAAGAATTAAGAAATCAGACCACCCAGCGGCACAGAGTTAATTCCTAGCACTTCTTTTGATATATTTATAATGATCTTCAACAGTAACTTGTAAGACAGTGCTAGCTTAGATTAAACTTAGAACAAACAATTAAACAGTGTGGTTTGCAGGGCTGTAGGAGTGCAAAGAAGAGAAGATCAATGTGGACTGAAGGGGCCAGGTGAGATTTCACGGAGGAGGCATGACCTGTCCCGGGCCCTGCTGGACAAACAGGATGCAGGTGAGCAGATGGAGAAGGAGGTTATGGAAAGAAGAGCATAGAGGTGAGAATTATACTGTGACAGAGGTCACAGTGAACATCTGGACTAATTCTCAGTGGTGGGTACAGGAAGCTGGCTTACCCTCTGCCTTATAGCTTAAACATAGACCTCTGTATAAGCCTCAGGTTTCCTCCCTTCCAGTAGATTCTACACAGTCTCCACCAGTTCAACCTTCTTTCAACACTTCTGCCTTCTTGTTTCCACCTGCTCCTAAAGCCTTCAGTGTCCGCCTCTCCTCCAACCCCCATGCTTTAGGGGCAAAACCAAGCTCCTTAGTCCGATACTCAGTGCTCGTCACAATGTGACACTTTCACGCCTTCAGTCGTGTGTCCCAGTATCCTTTCCCCTCCTTTTTCTCACAATTATTTCAGCTATGCCTTTCTTTTGTGCTTCTTTCTATCACTCCAAACTCCAACATGAAATTACCTTCATTCTCTCCTTAACTA
Source organism: Rhinolophus ferrumequinum (assembly GCF_004115265.2). Taxonomy (NCBI): domain Eukaryota; kingdom Metazoa; phylum Chordata; class Mammalia; order Chiroptera; family Rhinolophidae; genus Rhinolophus; species Rhinolophus ferrumequinum. The sequence goes on from NC_046307.1 coordinate 36,371,752, forward strand.
TCTAATCCATCATTATATATCTGTGTGCAAATTATTTGTGAACTTTTTGGTTCTTTGCCAGGTTTCTAATTCTTTTAATTTTTTTGCTAACTTTCCAATCTCTTTGCTTTCTTAACTCATCACATTTTCTCTCTCCTGTGCTCACAGAACACATCTGTTCTACACACCAAGCAAGTACATTTATAATATTCCTTCAGCTAGAATTTTATAGTTATTTCAGTTAGCTGATTTTCTAAATTGAGATCTTAGTTTTCAACCTGGACTGTAAGTTCCTCAAGACCAAGATTTGCATCTGAGTCTTCTTTTTGCAAGCACAGTAGTTGACTAATGACTAGGGATGACAGAAAGCAGGAAGGGCAATTTACAAAACTAAACTCCCCAAATGGGGACAAGTAAAACGTAAGAAAAAGTTGGATGTCAAGATTGGCAGGTTATAGATCCTGGTCCCTCAAAAATAAAACATGAAATGCTGAGGTTTTCATTGTTTTGGTTTGCTTTTGCTTTCCTTTTGGGAGCTTGAGACTTGCTTTCAGGAAGTTACTGCTCTTGGGATCAATACGAGTGGGGCGTGAGGCACAAGGAGTGAGGGATAGACTGGGCAGAGGAAGAAGTAAGAGGGTGAGCTGTGAGGGGGTTGTAAGAGTCTTTATTCCGTCTCCTGGGGATCTCTGGAGCTGGGACGGCCCTTAAGTTGTCCCAACTGAAGCAAGGCGGCCAGGATTTTGTATGTCCATTTAGACCACTCTTCGGATGTGGACTGGACCTGGGGAAGGGGAATAACTCTGTGCAAGCAACTGCTTTTGGCAATTCCTGGGGAGGGACGTGCTGTAAGCGGTCCCCTAAAGGCAGAGTCTGGTAGCATTTCACAGTGTCCACTGGACCGTGTTTCCCCGAAAATAAGACTGGGTCTTACATTAATTTTTGCACCCAAGGACACATTGGGGCTTACGTTCAGGGGATGTCCTCCTGAAAAATCATGCTAGGGCTTCTTTTCCCAGTTAGGTCTTATTTTTGGGGAAACACGGTAGTTGGGTAACAGGACAGCATGAGTTACTGGCCTTCTCACCTTAACTTCTATGCTGGACACTCAGCTCCACCTGGGATCATTCTGTTTGCTCTCTACTATGTCCTCCATGCCCGACCTGACTCGAAGCATGTCCACTTGTGGATCAAAAGCGAGTCCTTCATAAATGTTCCCTTCCTTGAAGTTTCTGTTCCACTTCTAAGAAAGAGAGAAAACCACTTTGAAAACCTGCTCATTAACTGGGCCAGCAACCAATCAGCGCCCAAATCATCAGCACTTGCTCTGACATCAGATAGGTAACTTCCATCAGCTGATGTCTGGGATCTCAAGTGAAGGGACTCCCCAGAGGGTCAGCCTTCGTGGGATTCATTCTAGGCAAGATTGGCAGGATAGCCTTGGGGTTTCAGCACTTCCCGGAAACACCGGCTGATCAAACAGTTGGAAATGTCAAGAGGCCAACAACAGGACGAACCTGTCTTAGCGCGAGGAAAGGAAAACTGACTTAGCAAAAGGTAACAAGGAGACAGATGTGCTGATTCACGACCACCTGGAAGAGCTGCCCCTTCCATGTGGGTGGCCTCCCCCCAATCCATCACCCCTGCCACTTCTCATCTTTCCATCTTTCGTTATTAATGATGGTAATGACGATTTGAAAATTTAACAAATACAGAAAAGAACCCCAAATAACGAAACAAAAATTTAGGTACCTCCTTCCCCAAATTCACTATTGTTAACTTTTTGCCATATTTGCTTTTGTGTTTGTAATAAAAAATGTACTATTATAAGTATAATTCAAATTGCCTCTGTTCCTACTTTCCATAGTCAAAACCATGACTTTGATGTGCATCTGTCCAGTTCATTTTTAATAATTTTAAATGCATATGCTAGTATCCATGAGAAGACAAAAATGTATGGTTTTTAAGTTGGCATAAATGGTATGGTATATTATACTATCATTTGTTTTCCTTCATTAACTTTTTTTGAAAATTTTTCATATTGTTGTATGTAAATTTTGTTCACTTTTAACTGTTTATGATAGTCCATCAAAGAACCATACTACATTTTATTTATTCATTTTCCTATTGATGGACCTTGAAGTGGCTTCCAAATTTCTTTTTGTGCCTTTTCTTCCTGACTTCCTTGACAGCTCAAAATGAATGAAATGTCTTTTTCTTTCTTTCTTTTTCTTTTTAATTTCTTGCTGAGATTGACCAGGCCTCCAGAGAAGAATTCCCGCTGTATCTTTGTTCTTTGCCCTTCTGCCTCAGCCCTGACAAATACCAGGTGCTGGTTTCTAAAATTTCCATTGTTTCTGAGTTGCTTCTGCCAACAGATTTCAATCCTAGCCAGACCTAAGGAACAGATTATAGAAGTGACAAATATAGGCAGAAGGAGTACAGTTCATTTAACCTCAAAATAAAATAAAATTGGAGCTACTTCTGGGAATTTATCCCAAGAAAATAATTCAAAAAAATCTATATACATGAAGGTTTTTATTATCGAACTATTTTTAATGGCAAAAAATGACAAATAACTAAAATAGTCAACAATGGGGAGTCATTACATAAATCATAGTATCTCAACTCAATAGAATACTAGTCATTCTTTTACAATGATGATTCTGAAAACTCTGTTTTAGGCAGAAATGTATGAAATTGCTCTATCTAGCTCACAATAGTTGAATACCAGCACTTTCATGTAATCCAATTTAAGAGTAACAGGGGAAAACAGATGATGGTATAATGTTAGATGAAAAATGCAAAAAGCAAAATCGCATCTACCGTGGGGCGGCCCGGTGGCTCAGGTGGTTAGAGCTCCATGCTCCTAACTCCGAAGGCTACAGGTTCGATTCCCACATGGGCCAGTAGGCTCTCAACCACAAGGTTGCCAGTTCGATTCCTCGAGTCCCGCAAGAGATGGTGGGCTGCGCCCCCTGCAACTAAGATTGAACACGGCACCTTGAGCTGAGCTGCCGCTGAGCTCCCGGATGGCTCAGTTGGTTGGAGCGCATCCTCTCAACCACAAGGTTGCCGGTTTCGACTCCCACAAGGGATGGTGGGCTGTGCCCCCTGCAACTAGCAACGGCAACTGGAGCTGAGCTGCGCCCTCCACAACTAAGATTGAAAGGACAACAACTTGACTTGGAAAAAAGTCCTGGAAGTACACACTGTTCCCCAATAAAGTCCTGTTCCCCTTCCCCAATAAAATCTTTAAAAAAAAATAAAATAAAATCACATCTACCGTATGTGAAAGCATACCTGCATTTGGACAAGAACTTGAAGAAAGCACAGCAAAATTTAAAATGGTTATATTGAAAAAGGAAAGTGGGAAAGAACTGAAACTTAGACTTACATATCCAGGACCTAATAACCATGATAATTTAAACACACACACACACACACACAGCTTTTATTATTCCTACTTATAAATGAGAAAACTGTGGTTCAGAGTGATGAAGTAAGTTGTTCAGTGTCATAAGTCAATGGAATGGCAGAGACAGGATTTACAGCCAGGCTTCTTTCATTCCAAAGCCTGGGCTCCACCCACGTCCCTTTCTGAGGCAGATGAAAGAACCATCTTTTCCTTATAGTTCTCATATTATTATTGGTGTAATAAATAGAAATTCAAATTAAAAATTCCCAAACGGGATGAGGATAAGGAAGATGGGTTGTGACACATCGCTCTGTTTCTGTCTGGTCCAGAGTGACAGGGCATCTACTAGAAAGGCTCTTTGATTTTCCCTGCTTGCCCTTAGGGTTCCTGCTGTAGAACAAAAGGCTGCTGGGGAGAGGGTGACAGTCAACAGACAGAGCTGACTGAATGGGGAGTGAACTAAGCCATATATTGCCTAAGGCCACTTGATCAAAGCTCTTGAACAGAGACCTCAGTATTCTGTGACTCTATCACGAGCAAGCTGAAAACCATCTGTGGGTGTGTGGATGTTCTGAGGGAGAAGCCTCTGAGTTGCAGCCTGAATCAATGAACAGAAGAACACTGGGCCGGGAGTCAGGACTTCTGGGTTCCTGAAAACAGTTTCTAGGGGCCGGCCTGGTGGCTCAGGCAGTTAGAGCTCCATGCTCCTAACTCCGAAGGTTGCCGGTTCGATTCCCACAAGGGATGGTGGGCTGCGCCCCCTGCAACTAGCAACGGAAATTGGACCTGGAGCTGAGCTGCGCCCTCCACAACTAAGACTGAAAGGGCAACAACTTGAAGCTGAACGGCACCCTCCACAACTAAGATTGAAAGGACAACAACTTGACTTGGAAAACAGGCCTGGAAGTACACACTGTTCCCCTTCCCCAATAAAGTCCTGTTCCCCTTCCCCAATAAAAATAAAAAATAAAAATCTTAAAAAAAAAAAACAAAAAAAAAAAAAACAAAAAAACAGTTTCTAAGCAAATGTGTGTCGTTAGGTGAGTCAGCCAGGTACTCAGTTTTCTCATCTGCAACATGACAGAGTTTTCCTCTTTCAGCATTAAGTGTTTCTCTGGCTCTTTTTCCTACCCACAAAGAAGAGCTCTATGGTCTGCTACCTGGAAAATTCATGTGTTAGATTTCTGAGTGTTGAACAAAGAGCATATTCCTCTAACCTTCACACTCTCAGAAAAGAGGGGGCTTCCACCAACACTTCTGCTCCTCTCCACCCGCTAACGACATCACTACCTCCTGTCCAGTGAATTCTCCGGCCGGACATGTCCTGGATCTAGTGTGTTGGACATACTCTGTCGCAAAGGTGGACGACAGGCTCTGAACAGTCTTCCTTCATCCACCGGCTAGCAGGTGGGCCACGGTGCACTTCGTGCTCCCCTCTTAAGCAGAAAACATGCTGGGTCAGGGTGTGGATCTGCCTCCAAGGGGAGACCTGCAGACCCAGCCCCTCCTCAGCAATCTGTCCCACCCCGGAACTGGCTAGCTAAATGTCAGCTGGGGAGACCCCAGAGAGGGCACCAGAGTTTAAACTCAGGGTAAGGGGAAGAGGAAGGAAGGAGTGGGAGGCCCCATTATGACTTCAAGGTCAATTTGTATATTCCAGCATAGACTGGAGCCCCAAATCTGGGGGTTCACAAAGCCGATTCTGAAATTTGATCTTCCCCAAACTCCTTATATCTGTTTGCCCCTGGTAAGGAACCCAGGAGAGAAAATGAATGGATAACTGGCATCCCCAAACCTCAAATACAGAGCCAAGGTACTGAAGAAATACCAGTCCAGGACCGGTTATAACCTCCTCATCAAACTGTTGCTAAGAGAATGAGAGAACGCAGGGGTCAGAAGAGAGACAGAACACACGTGGATGGCACAAGCGAAATAGCATTTCTGCAACTGAGCTCTGTGAGGGGCAGCACTGAGTTACAATAAGGATGCCAAATGCTGAACTCCAGCGCAGAGCGAGATGTGAGTAAGCCTACACCCAGCCAGGGATGTGTCCTGGTTCCCAGTAAACCGACACTTGTAAACAGGGCAGAAATAAGACATATAACTGTTAATGGGAGCACATTGGGAAGTGGGAAAGCAGGATGGATAGGTGGACTGCCTTCCACCCCAGAGTGCCTAAAATCAAATGCCACCATCACTACCTCTAAGAAAAATGACCACAGGCAAAACGAAACCACTGCACCCTCAGTTTTCCTAACTGCAGGACAGGGATGATAACAGTCCCCCAACAGCGTTCTTGGGAGTATTTAATGAGATCATCCATGTAAAGCACTAGCACATACAGTGTTCTAAAAACACCGGGCTCCCCTCCTGACACACGAGATGGTGAGTTCTGAGAAGGCAGAGGCCATGGTTGAATTTGCTAATTGGTAGATTCTCAATGCCTAACACAGTGTCTCAGAAAATATGTATTGTTGTCACTGACATTTTGGTATTGGATAAAGGATTTGAAGAAACAATATTTGCATCGCCTTCATTCTGCCTAGTACACCTTCCCTCTCATGTGAAGCCAGCTAAATATATTGCTAAGGGTGAGCGTACATCTTTCCCATCTAAAGATTCGGTTTTCCCTGTTCCTTTAGGAACCATAACTGTATAAGGAGATGGAAACGAACCTCCATCAACCTAGGTGGAGTCTCAGTCTGATTTTTGCTCCTCCAGATGGGTTTAATTTGATTTAATTTGATTAATTTGATTGATCTGAAAATTCCTTTCTTATGCTCACTCCAAGTTCCCCAAAATTTGAGGGAAAGGGAACCACCAGGTTCTAGGTAGTATGTGATAAGCTCCAAATCTCCACTGTCAGAATAAGTGCCCTTACACGGTTGGTCATAGCTGGAGACAAAGGGGTCGCTGGTGGAGTAAAGACTAAAGGAAGAGATGCTTTTTCCAGCTTAGATAACTTACTTTCTGAGAATAAAATTTATCCATTTATAGCCAGACTAAACAGTTGGCAATGAGGGTTTTGGATCCTGGATTCCCGCCAATCAGGAGGAACACTGAGTTTCATCCATGGTAGACCAATGCTAGGAGGCTAATCAAGTTCCTAGTATCATTTAGCATCTGGATTCTAGGTAGAGTGTAGGGAGATCCTTACCCATTCACCAATTCCCTATCTTGTGGCCCCTGAGTTGCCAAAATCACACAACACCTTTGGTGGCCAGGCCCCAGGTGACCATCTGCAGGCTGGCGTAGCATGAGGAGCATCTTAGATGATTAACAGATGTTCAGTCAAGTTTAAACATTGAGGTTGTCTGTCTAGACAGCTAGTCAAACCTCTTCACACATCCCACGAGCCCTGCCCTGACTTCTCCCTCCCTCCAGCTGCGGGGATGACTGACATTTTGGAAACCTTAGAGACGTATACTTTCTAAACATGGGATCTTGAAGCGAGAGAATGAGAGAACTGAATGGGGACCACGGGACCTCCCTAGGGAGGATTCACAAATGAAGGAATGTGTTCAAAACCCCACAGTCTGTAGCAGAATAACAACTTGAGCTTAGGTCTTTGGACTCCAAGGCCAGTTTTGTTTCTATTAGATGACCTGGATATTGAGCAATATCGTGACTTTTTTCCGTATTTAACAGAGTATCGATTGTGGAAACAGGATTTATTAAGCCGTCTTCTGCACCTGCCAGCGGGCATTATAGACACTCAAATGTTCCCACCATTTAAAAGCCCACATTTCTGAGATGTCAACAATCTCATCCAGGAAGCAGTTGGTCTGTCTCAGGCATATGAAATAAGCTCTATTAGTTTGCTAGGGCTACTGTAACAAAGTACCATAAAATGGGTGGCTTAAACAATAGAAATCTATTGTCTCATAGTTCTAGAAGCTAGAAGTTCAAAATCAGGCTTTTAGCAGGGTAGGGTTGGTTCTCTCTGAGGGCTGTGAGAGGAAGGTCTGTTCCAGGCCTCTCTTTTCCGTTCGTTTATGGCTGTCTTCTATGTTTCTTCACACTGTCTTCCCTTTATGCCTGTCTCTGTGTCCAAATGTCCCCAGTGATACTGGAGTAGGGTCCACACTTAGGAAGGGACCCTCTCTCTAAAGAAGGACACATTCTGAGGTACTGGAGATTAGGACTTACACATATGAATTTGGGGGGAACACAACTGAACCCACAGCAAACTCTAAATCAGTGTTTCCCAAGCTTCAGGCGCTTGTGTACATGTCATCATCATACCTTGGCTACATTCATATGCCATCTATATGATAACCCCTTAATATTTAAAAACCAACTTGTTTCACTGAAATCGATTTAATGGAAAAGGTTTATTACGTAAATAATAAACCAGTGCTTTTCTAATATATATTAACATTATTATTAAAATTAAAAAGTCCTCATACCGCGTAACATTATCTCATGAATCACCACTGGTATGCGTATCATCAACCTTTGGGAAATGCAAATTTAAATGGCTAGTGAGTATGTGGGTTTGCATGCATTCCGTCTGAGATGATGTTTTATAGATATTTATTGAATGAGGCAAGTCCCATATGAGAGGTAGTTCCTACAACTCCAAGTGCTCCGAAGCAATTCTCTGCATCTCTCCAGCCTCACAGAAAGAGCCCACCTAAATTTCTGTATGGTAGGATCACAAGATTCTAAAGTCAGAAAGCGGACAAGGAAGAGTCCACTCCTCACCTTCTTTCTCTCTAGAAATTTGTTCAACTGCTGCAAGTGACATCTAGGAGAGACAAATTTTGGAGAGATAAATTAAGGTGGGGCTAGATACCTTCAACCATGCAGCCCATTGGCTAAATGGTTTCTGAGTGAGTCACGGAATCTTCTGTCATGGAAGGCTTGCCATGGAGTAAGTTAATCTTAAAGGTGAAAGTATATCATTCCCATAGTCTTCCCAGCTCACCTTCTAAACATCACGCCACTAGACAAATCCTTTAGAACAGGATAAATAAATATGCTCCAGGAGCCCCTGCTCCTCCCACAGCAGACATGATGACCCATTTTCCATGGACCTCTTTTCTACAGGGCCCATAAGGACTTCGGAATCTTTTTCAACGCAACACTCCAGGAAGCCACTACCAATTTATTGTCATTGCATACAGAGAGGAAACAATATGCCAGCTCCTATCCCGTGCAGCTTTCTTTGGCTTCCACGAAGGGCCAATCCAATAAGTCGTGTAGAAAAAGCTCTTCACTGCTCTATTCTCCTATTCTCTCCACTCCCTTCTCACATTTGACTTCTTACTCTCCAGGACTCAGCTTAAACGCACCTCTCCAAAGAGGCCTTGCCATAGAGACCTTAGCTATCTAAATAAATGTCTCCCATTATTCTGCATCTCAGATTATCGCTTGATTCCTTCGTATCATTTACCATGACTTTGGGTGCTTAGTTGTTGCTTATTTTTTAAACAGTCTTGCCCACTAGACTAGATTCCTGAAAGTAAGAGTTACATTGTTTTTCTTCACTATTATTCATACACACTACCATGTTTCCCCCAAAATAAGACCTAGCCGGACAATCAGCTCTAATGTATCTTTTGGAGCAAAAATTAATATAAGACCCAGTCTTATATTATATTAGACCTGGTATATATTATATTATATTATATTATATTATATTATTATTATATTATATTATATTATATTATATTATATTATATTATATTATATTATATTATATTATATTATATTATATTATATTATATTAAAGACCCAGTCTTATATTATGGTAAAATAAGACTGGATCTTACATTAATTTTTGCTCTAAAAGACGCATTAGAGCTGATTGTCCGTCTAGGTCTTATTTTGGGGGAAACTTGGTAGGTACTCAATAAATATTTGTTAACAGGAAAATAGAAAGAAAAAGGGAAGGAAAAAATAAAAAAATAAAAAAGGAAGGAAAGGGAAAAGAAAAACGGGAAGGGGAAGGGAGGGGAGGGGAGGAAAAAGAGAGGAGGGTTATCTCATTTAATCCCCATAACAACTTTATAAGGTAGTTATTGGTAAGCTTATTTTTCAAACAAGAACACTGAGGCACAGAGAGAATAACTGCAACACAATCCCTGCCCTTGAGTAAACGGTTCACCATCTGTTAGGGAGTCAGAATGGAAAATGATGATGATGATGATATATTATACATAATATTAATTAAAGTAGAATTTAAATACAGGTTTAAGTGAAACAATGTAAGATCACACGAGGCGGACGATATGCCAGGGGTATGATTAGTGTGTGCGGCATGGCGGGGAGGGATACAGCATCTCAGTCAGATGAATGAGTGCTTCTTTTCTTCATAAAAGTAATGGGTGTGATCCAGAGTGTTGATGACTGTTTAACAACCAGATTTCCAGCTGTAGTTCTTGGTGATTGTTGGGGAGGAAGAGGAGAAGAGGGAAGGGCTAGAGGAGAAGCATCAGTAACAGAGACTGTATGTGATCAGCAACGCCTAAAACATTTATTATCTGGATCTTTACAGAAAAAAGTTTGCCAATTCTTGGTGTATATAATCAATAAAACAATAAATCAAGCTTTGATTTTGTGGCATTTCTGATTTCTGTAGTGTAAATACTCGCACCATGGCTGACTTCAATGCAGAGTTGAGAGGAGATGCATCGTCATGCACTGTCACATAATATTTCCACCACACAGAAATAATAGACATAAATAATCTCAAGAACATAGATAATCATGTAGTAAAATAATGGTGATAAAAATGGTAAAAAGGTGTAGTAAAATAATTAGGAAGGGGTGAGTTCTGAGTATGTATTACCTTCAAAATATAATTGTATTCCATTGTAAATTTATAGAATTATATTTCTAATAATGGCTATTTTAAACAATTGCCTCACAAAATTCATGAAATTTTAACAACTGCTTCTTCCAAAAAAAAAAGAAAAGAAAAAGAGCCGACCCCAACACACCACGGTGTGGTCACAGAAGCAGCTGGTTGCCCTTGATGTCAACATTGATGCTACAACAACCCATGTATTCCTGTACAGTAGGCAGGGCTAGCTGGTGTAACACGCTAAAATATCCTTTAGGAGGATATTCAGTGCAGCCTTGTTTATAATTGTGAATATTTTTTTTAAAAATCTAAATATCCACTGGTAAAAGAATACATGAAACACTGTATATTTGTATTATGCAATTCGTGTTATGCCACAAGGTAATGCATTATCTAATACTGTATGCATCAACAGGGACAGATCTCAAAAACAAAATGTGTAAAAAAGAAATTTCAGAAAAATATGTACGGATGATGCAATGCATGTCGATTTAAAAAAAACAAATAACACAAACCTACAAATTATTTTATAGTTTATAGTGTGGTAAATGTATAAAAACATGCAAGGGAAGGATGCCTCCCAAATTGTGATATCAGGTGCCTCTGGGGGGTTAGAAGAGCAAGAGAAAAGAGGGATGGAATGGGTGAGCAAAGAGAACATCAACTTGATCAATTTATAACGTTTTGTTCCTTTAAAAACAAAAAGCAAGTAAAACAGATATTGGTAATTATTAGTATTATACAGTAGGAATAAGAGTGCTATTATATTACCTGAGTTAAAATTATGCAAATAATTGTTTTTAAAAAAACAATCATAGTCCAAAGTACAGCAAACACAGCCCTCCCAAGACCAAACTTGGTGAGGGAGCCCTGTCTTTCTTCATAGTGGGCCCTTCAACCCCTTTGAAGTGTCCAAATAGTACAAAGACGGTGGCAATTTCCCATCATGCTCCATGATACAGACTGGTGCTTTCACCTGTGGACTCACATTGTGGCTGGGGTATCCCAGCCACTGTCAAAGAAATACCTGTTTGCCACAATGCCTCCGCTGGAGTTGCACTACCCACTGGAGCCCTGGTCATTCTGGAAATATGCATCCCAACAGGATCACGAGTTTGGGACGTCCCCACACCCTACTTATCGCTGCCGTGCACAGCAAAGCCAGAGCCCAGGTCAACATTCCAGGAAATCCCAGCAGTCTGAAGAAAGGTGACTGCGCTGAGTCACCTGGTGGCTCTGCTGACATGGCAGCTGTTGCGGATCACTGATGCGAGCTGACTGTGGCGCTCTAATCCTGGTTTGTACGGATTCACGCCCCCTGTCCGGCTCTAGGACTGTGGCCTGACACTAAGATACGTGAACTGGGAGAAGTTGTAATGTGTCTGTCATCTCACAGACCCTTTAGACCACCAGTCAACTGGTCCCATCTCATTCAACCACCAAAGTGATTTTATTTCAGGGTATACTGAAACATTCCTACTGCAGGGACTTGGCAAAGACCAACTTCAATCCATCCGGACAGATTTCAATTCTTCTGTGTGTCTGGGAAGAAAAGTTTCTCTCCCAAAGGTGCCTAAGATCCAAATGCAAATTTACCCATTCTTTTCTCTAAACCTCCAAGCTCTAACAAGAGTCCTTGTAAAGCAAATATAATACTAAAATATTTAAAGGTACCAGCTCTAGAGTAAGGGCTTTATTTGCACTTTCTCATTTAGCCTTCACAACAACCTTGAGAAGTTCATATTGTTCATTAGCCCCAAATTACTTCCCCAAAGCCACACTTTTAGTAAGTGGCAGAGTCAAGACTCAAATTTAGAAGTATGCATGTCCAGTAGGCGCACTTCATGCGTCCTTTCAGTGACATTTCTCTGCTCCTTCATTCCCTGCCTCTGCACCTTTTCTTAGTGGCCTTGTTAAACCTCTGGACCATTTCCAGTGTCCCAACTCCAGCTAGAGGGGAAATCTTTTTCATTTTTAAAATATCTTTATTTTTCAATTATTATAAAATCGTTATTATACACTGAGGAATATGCAACATATACGTAAGTTAAGAACAACAATAGCAAAGCTAAAGCATGACCTACTCGTGTACCCATGGGCTCCTCTGCCCAATCACTGCCCCCTCCTTCCGTCCACTCCCCAGAGTAACTGAGTTTTAGAGTCACCACTTAAAAGTTTTATGTAGGTGTTCCCAAATAGTATTAGATTGGTGCAAAAGAATTCGCGGTTTTTGCATTGTTGAAATTTGTCGTTTGATATTGGACTACATTCTTAAATAAATGTGGTTATATTATACATCATTTCAATGCGCATTTCTTGCTTTATGTTTTTTTGTTAATGACTTATTATTTGCTGCTTATTTTATATTTAATTTAGACTATGGAAATGATGTTAGACAAAAAAGCAAATTCGAGCTATTTTCTTTTTTCATTTTTTTAAATTAAAGTTTACTGGGGTGACAATTATTAGTAAAGTTACATAAGTTTTCTTATTCAAGTTCAAAATGGGTTGTAAAGCAGCAGAGACAACTCGCAGCATCAACAACGCATTTGGCCCAGGAACTGCTAATGAATGTACAGTGCAGTGGTAGTCCAAGAAGATTTGCAAAGGAGACAAGAGCCTTGAAGATGAAGAGTGCGGTGTCCAACCATTGGAAGTTGACAAACGACCAACTGAGAGCAATCATCGATGCTGATCCTCTTACAACTACATGAGAAGTTGCCAAAGAACTCAAAGTCGACTATTCTACGCTCATGCTGCATTTGAAGCAAATTGGAAAGGTGAAGAAGCTCGATAAGTGGTGCCTCATGAGCTGACCGCAAATCAAAAAAAAATTGTCATGTTGAAGTGTCGTCTTCTCTAATTCTACACATCAACAACAAACCATATCTTGATCGTATTGTGATGCGCAATGAAAAGTGGATTTTATATGACAACTGGTGATGACCAGCTCAGTGGCTGGACTGAGAAGAAGCTCCAAAGCACTTCCTAAAGCTAAACTTGCACCAAGAAAAGGTCATGGTCACTGTTTTGTGGTCTGCTGCTGGTCTGATCTACAGCTTTCTGAATCCCAGTGAAACCGTTACATCTGAGAAGGATGCTCAGCAAATCAATGAGATGCACTGAAAACTGCAACACCTGCAGCCGGCATTGGTCAACAGAAAGGGCCCAATTCTTCTCCACAACGCCCGACTGCATGTTATATAATCAATGCTTCAGAAGTTGAATGAATTGGACTACGAAATTTTCCCTCATCCACCATATTCACCTGACCTCTCGCCAACTGACTACCACTTCTTCAAGCATCTCGACAACCTTTTGCAGGGAAAACGCTTCCACAACCAGCAGGATGCAGAAAATACTTTCCAAGAAGTAATCGAATCCTGAAGCATGGATTTTTATGCTACAGGAATAAACAAACTTATTTCTCGTTGGCAAAAATATGTTGATTGTAATGGTTCCTATTTTGATTAATAAAGGTATGTTTGAGCCTAGTTATAATGATTTAAAATTCACTGTCCGAAAATTGCAGTCCAAACTGCAATTACTTTTGCACCGACCTAACATATTGTTTCATTTTGCTTTCTTTATGAGGTTTATAAAAATAGTACCCTATGTCATCTTTTGTGACTTTTTCATTGTATTATTGGTTCAACTGCAGATGGATTTTTGGCAGAGGTTGATTGGACTAATAATAATACCAAGTATCAATGAGCATTTGGAGCAACCTGAACTGCTTCCAGTATTGTCAATGAGTATAAGCATCAAACAATTGGACATTATTTTGTAGGACAGAAAAAATGCATTTACTATTACCCAGAAATTCCTCTCCTAAGCCAATGCACCAAACTCTTGCATCCATGCACCAAAAGACACATGCAAGAATGTCCATAGCAACACTGCTGATGATGCAAATACTGGAGGTGAAGTATTTTTATCTTAGGGAATATTCCTATATTCTCTCTCTGAACGAACTGTTTTTGAACTAGGCAATGTATGACTTGCAGTAGGAAAAGACAGGAAAAAGGTGGTTTTATCTGTTTCATTAATAAGTAAGCAATTTGGATTAGTGCTAGGCTAAAATATGGCTTTTATGATTGCATCGTATATTTAGGCTTAACATTTTTAACGTGCTAATTTCTAACTCTAGGAAATCAACAGGGTTGATGTCATAATTTAGTAGCAACTTCTCTGAATTCATTTGTCACAGAGTGGAGAGGGTGGGAGAGGTGATGGCAGAGGCAGATGGAGGAGAAATGAAAAGCTTATAGATTTCATACCCCAGTCACCACCTTCTTCCCACGCCCTCCCATCCCCGTCTGTAGAGAATCAAAGTGCATCTCCTGTGCAGAGAACCGTGTTTGTTGAGCCTGAGACAATAGTAGATGGATTTTTGTTAGCACTTGTTACCAATTTAGAAGTATAGACATTTGGACTTCAGGTTTAACGTTGAAGGTTCTCTTGTTTGGGAAGGAGAACTGAGAAAAGTTTGAGGTTTGAGCTTTCCCACCAAATGATTTTTTATTAAAAAAAAATAATTCTTTTCAGATTCTTTAAAAATGGGCCACATAAGCCCAGAATGCCAAATCCGCTACTCCTTCTGAGTGACTACTCAATGGTTAAAATGTGCCACAGAGATATACATATACAAATATATCAAGTGTTAGAGTAGAAAAGATCTTCCAAAACGCAAAACAAAACCCCAAACGCAGCTGTTAGTGAACACGGCACTCTCACCTTCCGCAAACCCCGCTTGCCCAGCACTCACAAGATGTCCCTGCATTTAATGGTGGAATTTCCCCAAAGAGAACAGTTAACCCTGTTAACTGCCGAGGTCACGTGACCTGCCCCTGATCTCTGGGCGAGTCTTAGAGTCAGGACCAGGACCCAGTCCCCAGGACAATCTTTGTTGCTAGACAGGCTGTTTCCTGTGTCTCCAGCAGTTTCCACATACAGTTCCCTGGGAAGGAAATGCTCTGTTGTTATTATCTTTGTTGTTTTGTCTCCACACTCCTCAAAATGCTTTGAGGACTTTCTTAATGTCACTTCTGGAGTGACGCTGTTTGCGTCGTCATCAAGTGAGAGGCAGGCTTGATAGCTCACCCCCAGCCCCACCATGCCATATGTAAGAACACCAGTTACCACGCATAAGATCAGTTTGAGCTTCACTTGTCATTAGTTTCCTTCCTAAGAACAGCTCCTACAGCCTTCATAGGCGGCTAGCTGGGCTCCAGTTCCACAGAGTACACAAGTCTGCTTGCTGCAGACTGAAGGGGGAGCTGTTCACAAACTTGGGTCACTCCACCTCCTGCCCACTCTGTTCGCTTCCGAGTACAGCCAGAGACTTAGCAACAGTTGTATAAGCACTAACTGCAGACAGGCACGTGATGGGGGGAGTGTCCATGAAGAATGACAAGCTGATGCTTTCGGGCCATTCTAAGGGCTTTAGCTCTTTGGCTGCAGAGGATTGCGAGGGAATGAGACTCTCTCAGTGTCCTACAGAAGAATGCGACATGTACTGCCTACCCTCCAATTCATTAGACATGTTTGCACACACAAATACACACAGACAGACTGCCTCTAAACAGTTCTTCAAAATGTTACGTGGCGGAACCTAATACTTTTACTGTGGGTTTACTGTGGGTTTACACTGTACTGCACGAGTCTCTGTGGTTAAAAGGAAATACAGTGTCCCTGAAAAGGTAAGGCGACACTATCATGAGAACGATACAGAAACCAATGCTTTAGGAAACTCCTGCAATATTCAAGATCCAAAGGGATGCTTTGAAGTTAAGGCAGTTGGCAATTTATCTCTCACTTAATCAATTTGAACCAATAGGAATGTTCTTGGCATCCAGATATACTACAAAGATTGTTGTACACTTAACCATCCTGTCCAGGGGAATATGGATATCACACATAGGGATAAGCAAAATAAAGGAAAGAGAGGCTGACTAGCCCTGACGCTTCAGACAGGATATTCCCACAAGACCCCACAAGCCCTTAGCTCAAAGATTCCCCTCCTTGATGCTCCCCAAATGCTAGTGATTTAAGCAGCAGCAGAGGGATTCAAAGTGGGTCCTCTGTGTGGATGAACAAGACTGGGGAATCGACGTGAAAACCAAGATGCAGAGCTAGAAATATGATGTCCTTGGGCTGTACATGAAAGGATTTATATTTGCAAATGTGTGTAGAAACATTGCTCCCAGGAACCATCAGGAAAAATGCACCGTTTGAGGCTGGAGCAGGCAGCTGTGACCACAGAATGGGTGTCTACATTATCCCTGGCAAAATCTCTATGGACATATAGATTCATTCTCAAGAGGAATGGTTCCCACAGCTCTGGACTCAAAAGCCATTACGGATAACCTCACTGGAGACAGGGATCCCAACTCTTTCCTTCTCAGTGCTTCAATTCCCACATTTGGAAGAAGGTGATAATGGCTTCTGCACAGTTTTGTGACTAAATAATATACCAGGGATGACAGTGCTCCAAAAGGGGATCCATGTAATACCTCAGTCAACCAAGAGCAGCTGCCTGGTTGTGTAAGGTGGGCAGTCCCCTCGACAACAAGCCAGTAACAGGAGGGCAAGTCTACTTTTAGAGAATGTGTATATTGTGCCACATACTCTTTTGGGTACCTTTTAACCCCTACTTAATTTAGTTCTTGCAAGACACCTACAAGAATATGTATTACTATCTCTACTTAATAAATGAGGAAACTGAGGCTCAGGTCGGAGAAGGCTTGTCAGGGGAAGGAAGTCGGTAGTGATTGCCCTTCCTATAAGAGGCTACAAACGCCATACGCTCACTTTCAATGCCTCTCTCAGCTAGAGTAATGGGTGTCTGCTCCAATTCAGGTCCATAGGACCCGAGGGGTATCTGCTGGGGCCTTCTATGATGGATCCAGAGAAGAAAGGCGTTTCTATTTCTATCAGAATACAAAGCTACTCCTGGCTCTGCTCAAAGTTCAGGGTGTTGGCTCTTTCGAATGGAATACAACGATCTTCTCATTTCCCAAGACTAAAGCTGAACAATATTTTTAAGAAATAAATAAAATAGCCAAGTAGATATTAGCTGAAACGAAGGTAGGGTAAATGTGGAAGAATGAACCCATACTGAGAGTCCACTCGGCGTAAGATCCTTTGCATAATATCGCTGTGGTCTATCCAAGTCAAGAGCAATGCTAAGTGTGCCGCATGTGCTAAGTAAGGGAGGAGAAAGATCAGGAAGCAGTGGAGAGCATAAGACGTGCCTGCCGCTAACTCTGAAGTGTGGTTCAAGCAAAGGACATGGAAGACATTAATGCAGCAGCTCTAACAGGACAAGGACTAATTGATAGGAGAGCGAGCATTTCATACATTTAGGTTCTTTTCGAAGGAAACGTTTCCAGGCTACCTGGATGCAAATCCCGGCTCTGACTCCTACTGCCTGTGTCCAAATACCTTAGCCACTCTGCCTCAGTTTCGTAATGTGGGAATTCCTAAAATGGGAGTAACAATAGCATGTGCATCGTAGGGTTGTTACAAGGATTAAATCGGTTATTATTTGTAAAATACTTCGAATAGTGTCTGGTACATATTGTGCTAGATAAAATAGTGCTTATGAAATAAAACAGACAAGGTAAGTAGCATTAAGGCATTGTTTGTGATATTACAATGATATCCTCAAGAACTATAATTTGTTAGTTATGTCATATTTATTTACTTTCATTTTTGTCATATGAGATTTCCTTTCAGAATATTTTAGCCAGACCTAAAACAACACTGTGTGTGTGTGTGTGTGTGCGCGCGCGCTGCGGAGGGGCAGGGCAGGTTACAGGAAAGAGGAACGTAGAGCTAACAGAGATGGATAAGTCCCGCAGCTCTTTGCATTTTCCTTCTCTGACATCTTTAAGAAACTGACCCACATACACAGTCCATGTGGATCTACTTAGATGATCAATCACAGTGTCAACATACTCCTTGAAGTTTGACACAGAAATGCCAAGAGAAAGGTCTCTCTCTCCCTTTGGATCCTAAGTCATTATGATAAAACTAGGAGATTGCTAACTGCCATTTTTCTTACTATGTGTTAAAAGCCTGGCTGAGGACCTCTAGTGGGAACCAAAGCCAAGAGATAAGAAAAAGGAAGAGCTCCTTGACATCATTTGATACCCTGGATCAGACTATACCTGAAGCCCTTCTTTGGGTATCCCAGTACCATCATCCATTAATTTTTATTTTATGTCTATTCCAATTTGAGGTCTCTTTCACCGTCTTGTGATACCAAAAGAATATCATCCAATTCACTGGAATCATCCAGTGGAGATATTTTAATTTCTAAATGGAGGTTTGGGTCAATACAAAGTATGGCATTCCTAAGAGATAACCAAAGCCCAACCCAAGATCTCTGACTCAAGCTTTCCTCAATCTAAATGCAAATTTACATACTGGCTTCTTCACACAGGACAGTCTCAGACACTCTGTTTCTCAAAGAGTTTGCACTTGCCCCCAGACACTGTGTGACGACCTTCCTCCCCAGTCAAGCCTTGCCCCAGGTCCCTACCCACCATTAGCCCACTTGGAAGTCTGGGAGGGGGCAATGGAGCAATCAGGGCCTCACGTGAGGAAGGCCTAGCCTCTGTACCTCATCAAACTTCACAGGGCACTGGGTTGATTTATGAGAAAAGGTTATTAAAGTATGTAAGAGCTCCTGCTGGAGAGAAAATTATCTACATAAACAAAGTGTTATTATGGGAATCAGGGAGGCCACATGTAGGAAAGGTCATTAAAATGAGAAAAAACTGGCATATGAATCTCCTCTAAGTCACTGAACTCACATGAGAGAAGTTAAATATCTTTGTATCTCACAGGTTTCTTTTTGATCATTAGTCCTTCCAGCTCAGAAGGGGACATTCTCAGATGCTAAACTGTTGAGTACTTTAAATTAGAGGAAATTTCTAAGACATAAGTTGTCTTATGTCTTGAAGTTGGATTTTTGAAGAAGGGCTCAATTAGAGATTGCCTAGTAAAACAGAGCAGGCATCTGAATCCCTGGGGTGTTATTTTCTCTCCTACAAATGAAAGACTAATTTTTTTCCTTTGCTTCATTTGACAAGATTTGATATTTTCCACTCTTTCTCCTAACAAGGGGAATGCACGACAGTCATATTGTATACAGTGCTATACTTCATACAAATGATTTTCAGGCTTTGGGTTAAGAAAACAAATCTCTTTAGTAGATTAGTTTGTATTTGAAAAAAAAATTTTTGAGCTAGGGCCAGATTCCTCCCATGGAAATCATATTAGTAAACAGTTGGTTCCATTAAGATGTTTTACTCCACTTTGGTTCTCTGAGATAGATTCCTTTGTTCTTAACAGGGGTTTTGACGGCCCAGCTCAGACTACTGATCTATATTCTTTAAACACATGACCTTTATAATGTGCCTCTTATTCATTCTTTGGACCTTTAATTCTGGAGTTTAAAGTCAATAATATTTCATCTAAATGTTCTCAAAAGTATTTTTTTTGCAAGGTAATAATTAGGTGCAATTAAGTGGTGGTATAAAGATATTATAACGGTATTTTAGCCAGGGGGCGTAGCACTACCTGAATTCTTGCCATAGGTTCACACTGCTTCTTTTATAATGTCTCCAAGGGAGTTTTTAAACAAAGGAGGCAAAGTAGAGGGTCTGTGACCCCAAATGTCAAAGCAGAATTCAAGCTAAATGGGCTCAAATTCATAGAAACCTCCTTCAGCCAAGTGATTCAGGTTTGACTGGATTAGAAGCAAGTAGGAAAGCTATTCTATCTCAACAAAGCCCAACCAGTTTGAATGCTTATCTCTGCAAAATTTTCCGTGCCATGCTGTACGGGGCCTTCTTAGGATCTAGTGGGAAACAAGCATCCGAAGACAGACGACTGACGCTTTTCCCACTGCAGCAGAACCAGACTGATACACCACCCCAAAGGAGAAGAGACAAAGTTTTGAACCATGTACAATGACTCTGCCCAAAGTGGTCAACTCTAGGCAGAATTCCCCCTTTTGAGAGTGGAGAGAAGAGGTTATAATGAAAAGGAGAAGTTCGAAGAGCTCTTCCCCATTCTTAGAAACCCAAGTGGGACAATCTTTCACACCCCAACATTGTGTATGTTACCATAGGTCCACTTGGCTCATTTAGGAAGCTTACTCTCCCAATTGTATGTGTTGTCTTTTATACAATGCTTGACATAATTAGTCATCCAATGTAACGGGTTTGGACATACAACAGAACTGAGTTGTAATAGGTACTGGAGTCCCCGTAGCTGCACTCCAAGTCCTTCGAATCTATTAAAAGCATTCATGATGTGAAAATATATTACTTTGCTGTCTGGAATCTTTCTATCTTTCTTCCAGTAGCTATACCCCTATTTCCCCCACTTTCAACCCATGCGCTTCTAGTGGAGTTAACTCCACCCTTAACTCAAGAATGAGGTGAATGATCCAGATGTGGCAGAGTCCTGCATTCCTGAATTCTGATGGCATCAGGAATCAACTCAAAGGTGAGCACATAGACTGACCTAGTCCAATCAGAGTGGACCCCAGAATGATTTCTGGAAATGGCAGGATAAAGATGCTCACTGTTTCTCACCGGCTTACGACACAGAAGCATGCAGCTCCAAGAGCGGATGCAGGCCATCTTTCAAGCATAAGAAGGGAACCACTAAGAATGGAGACAATACCAAGGCAACATAGCTGAGAAATTTATAGAGAAATTTATGAATTCTGGAGACACCATTTGGACCTGAATCAAGCCATAGCTGAAGCTGGTATGTCTATGAATTGCTTGAATTACAAGCGCCAATACATACTTTTCCATGTTTAAGCCAGTTTGGGTTAGTTTTTATCCTTTACAGGATAAAAGAATGCCATAAATGATACATGTATGTACATCTCATAAAAATTAACCAAGATAAAATAACACTAAAGGATAAAGATAATTCTATAAACTCTCACACTTAGATAATAATAATAAACTTAGATAATAATAAAATTTAGATCTAAGATTTTTGAGTACTTACTGTGGGCCAGACACAGTTGTAACTTCATTATATTTTTGAATTCATTTAATCCTAACAACAAATCCATCAAGTAGATGTTATTCTCCCCCCCCCCTTTTCATATGAGGAAAGTGTGACATAAAGAGGTCAAGAAACCTACTCAAGCTCACTTTAGTATTAAGGTGGCGCTCCACGACTAACACAGGTCATCTGATTCCAGAGCTTGTGTGCACAACTGCTATATTTCATTGCTAAGACCTCCAAAACAATCTACTTTTCAACACTCATCAGCTATAAAGATGTCTGCCTAAGAGATCAGGGTCATCACATGGTGTAAAGATCAAAAAGTGGCCTAAAGGTGAAAACGAAGAGCCTCAAATAAAGGTCTCTCTTTAATGTGCAGTATAATGGAAACCAACCCTATGACCTCAACAACGTTCGTGTTAAGAGAATGGCCTTAAGTATCAGTCTTTTTAATCATGAGCATGAAGACAGGTGTTTTGAGGCTTCTCTCTCTGTGTGGGAAGGCCAGTGGGAAAGGGGTGGAAATCAGGATGTGGGGCAATGGGGTACAAAAACTAAGGTTTCAATTTCCAGTGGCTTCACAATCTAAGGGGCCCCCTCCTATAGGATGGTTCAGGTGGAGTGTATTCCAGCAGGGCCGGGGTGAGAGTCAAATGTAGTCAGATATAATACTGGGGACCTGAGTAATCAGTTCATGGGTAGCAGGCTCTCAGTCCCTGTAATGGGCTAAATTGTGTCCCCCCAAAAATTGTATGTTGAAGCCCAAACCCCCAGTACCTCAGAAAGTGATTGTATTTGCAGATAGGATCTTTAAAGGTAATTCAGTTAAAATGAAGCTGATAGGCTGGACTCTAATCCAATCTAATGAGTGTCCTTATGCAAAGAAGAGATTAGGACACACAGAGCAACACCAAGGACACACACACAGAGAAGAAGGACCATGTGAGGACACAGAAAGAAGACAGCTATCTGCAAGCCAAGGAGAGAGGCTTCTGAAGAACACAAACCTGTGACACTTTGATCTTGGACTTCCAGCCTCCAGAACTGCGAGAAAACACACTTCTGTTGTTTAAGCCACCCAGCCTGTGGTCTTTTGTTATGACAGCCTCAGCAAACAAAGGCAGTCTCTAACTGAGAGCTCAGGGTAAAAGGTACAGTCAGGACTGCCCAGTGGATGGTAGCTCTAAATCTAGCTGGGTAGAGTTTACCAAAAGCTAGGCAAATGCCGAGGTTCCCAGCCAAATCGGGAGCTGGCATACTGAAATGAATGCCTAGGTAAAGCAAAATTGTAGGGACAAGCCATTGGGCAGTGTTTGGCAGGCATTGGATTAGAGACCCACAGAAAAATCCTCACTCTGCGGCTAACTAGCTGTGTGACCTTGTGTATGTTTTTAAGCAGTGAGTCTGAGTTTCTTCGTCTCTGAGGACCCCTATCTCACGGATGTAGCAAGGATTAAATGAAAAGAGATAACACATGAAAAATGCTCAGTGCAGTTCCAAAATCAAAGTAGGTACTCAATAAATGGAAGTCATTTGGTAACAGTTTGGGCAGATGCTGCATCACCAGGTTCACCTTAGTGAGAACCTCCGACTTCCAGCCTGACTCCCTGCATTGCTCATGAGTATGCAAAGTCTTCTGGCCTCCTGCCTGCCTTGGTGGAGATCAACCTCCTACTGGGTTGTGCTGGCAGGAGCAGAAGTTCAAGACCCATAGCTGAGCAGGCTGAGAAGCCAGAGTTGAGATTTTTTCCCCATGCCCCCACACAGAGATAAAAAAAATTATCCAAGAGAGTCATCTTAGAACAAAAAAGGACATCACCAGGCATGGATTCCAGCATCCTGTTTAGCACCCGCTTCAAAGCACTCTATCTGACCCCCTAGACCTCCCTTGAAAATGATGAGAGAAAGCTCTGGATGAGAAAATTCCAGGGATAGTATGCAAGGAAAGGTCATCATTTGGATATGTAGATGACATTTGCCGGGGGGAAAAAAAAAAGCTGTTGAATAATCAAAAACACACCAAAGAGCAAGAGTGAATTAGAGTACAAATCAAAAATGCCCGAGACTGCCGCTACAATGAAATTAAAAAGATTTTTTAGTCAATTATGATTCTAAGAAAGGAGTTTGATAAAAATGGAAGCTAGATTTTAAAAATATTTCTTGAGATTCAGTAACTTTAGGGAGGAAATCATTTTTCTTAAGATATTTTCATCAAGGATGACTTTGTTTTCTCTCTCTGCTGAATAAGAAACACATTTACAATGCCAAACTATTAGAACAAGACCAATCCTGTTATGACAAATATCACTGCCTCAGCCAATGGTCCACTCATTGCAAAATGTATTTAATAAACATTTCCAGAACCACTGAGAATGGAAAAACTATGAATGCCATTTCCTGCTGAAGGGTCTGGAGCAAGCCTAATGGGAGAAGCATACATTTAGAGGGGGGCCTCTGGTGCTGAACCTAGTGGAGTGTTTACTCAAAGTATCTCTAGGGAGCGTGGCTGGAAATGGGTAGGGGAGGAGGAACCAGAATCATGAAGAAGTCAAAACAGTCACCAGGAAAACGACTTCAGATGTTAAAATAGAAGGGTGAGGCAAGGACAGAAATTGGAAGGTGAGTAACAGTCTTAGCACACGTGAAACTAAAACGTAAGTGGGAGAGAAATGTGAAGTCAGAACTGGAGCCATGAAACTTGAGTACTGAGGCTTTCTTAACAGGCCAGGTAAATAAATAAAGAGTACAGGGTTGGACATCAACTGAAATTTATTTCCTGACATACGCTGTTGAGAAAACTGAGCCTATGGAAGAAGACACAATTATTCAATTATTGTATAAAACCATTAAAAACTGTTCTAAGTGACATGCTGAATTTCCATAAAAATGAAGACAATTTTATTTTTAGTATTTATGCTTACAATAATATTACTGCAAGTTTTTAGTTCTAAAAATTGCAAGTAACTGACACATGTGAACACAGAACAAGTATAAACAGAGGTTGAAAACTGAGTGTCTGTGGGTTGAGTCTCGTTGTGTTTCCCCTGCGCAGCATTTGAGAAAACAAACTTGTTTTTCCAATGTGGAAAACGAGTTTTTCCTACCCCCGGGCCTTCCTCATACCTTATAGCTTCACGTGTATGTGATGGTGAGTCCAGGGGGAACTTCCGCTCGGGAGCTGTCTGATCTCTCCCTGATGGTGGGAGGCTAGGGCTCGCATTCGTGGTCCTCATTTCTTAACTGGGGAATTATTCTATTAACAATCGGAGAGTGCTATGATTCCCCACCTCCCCACTCCACACACACAAGGCAGTTCTGCATACCCAAGGTTTCTTCTGAGGACAGTGGGAATTAGAAAATACATCTGCCTGCAGATGCTGCCTTGTTCTTCAATGAGCTTTATCAGTAATAATCTTGACATCTTGATCGCCATCTTACTCCTGTGTCATTTCTCAAGTGGTCACGAATGCAAGAGGAGAAAAGAGGGAGTATAATAATTCATTGGCTCCCCAAAACTCCAAGACATTACCAACATTTAAACATTGGGACATTTCATACAGAGGTCTAGGTTTCTGACTCTTGTGGAAAAATGGATGGTCTGGCAGGACTGGGCCTTATTGACGCATAGTGTCCATAATGCTGAGTAACGGACGCCACCTTTAGATGGGGCATGAGTGTCCCAATTTGCCATAGTCCCCGCCACTCCGTATTATTTACACTCAGGCATTTAATTCAGCCCTGAATCTTGTCCTGGCATTTAACTTTGCATTTCCTACTATAATCATAGAATGGTGTTTAGAATGATGATCCTTTTTTTTTCTTAGTGGACTCCTGATGACTGGATAGAAAGATTAGTAAAAATGTTGAAAACCTTTGGTGCGACAGGTCCTTTTATCGATTAGGTTTGATTGCAAAGCTAAGTGTTCTGGCATTCTGGTCCCTGCCCTCAAACAGCTACACATCTCTGTTATTTCACGCCACACACTCCCAGTAAACGTCAACCTAGATCAACAGTCTTTTTCCTAATGTTAGATGAGACTGCACCTGTCAGCTTGGAAAAATCCTATGGAAACCCTATAGCAAAGAAAATCCTGCATCTCTAGCTTATATTTTGTGTCCAGACATTATAGGGTTGTGTCTCTCTGACCAAAGCAAAGTAGAGGACTGGAAAATTTATTGAAGTAGTTCAAGCAAAGCACACGTCAAACGACCCAGGTAATTTCCAGAAGAGCCAATGTTTTCTCTGCATTAGAGTATTTGGAGATTTGCCCCAACCACCTGTATTGCTTAGGTCATGGAGACGGAGACTGTGTTTTCACAACTAAAATAACCATTTTGAATCAGCCACGGAGACCTGTTTCAAAACAGAATTTTGCTACATCACTTGTGGATCACATTACCTTTAACACAATCAGTTGCAGGGATAGTAAAACATATTAATTTGATTGTCCTGAAGTAATTTAATCATATTACACAGATATGACTAATATTAAACTCATTCCCGTTTCACATTACAAGATAGCAAAATGACTACTCAATCAACCATTTGTCCCACTCAAATGATACTAACAGCTGCTTTGACATTTTTACTTAATTAATTGACTGCAAGTTTGAGATTCCTTCATGTACTGTTATGGTGTCAGTGCTACAGGCTAAGATTTAGCTCCATTAATTACTTTTTCCTTTTTTGGAAACTAGCATTCTTCTTCACAAATGCTTGTTGGATGTCTTCTAAATAAAACTAAATTCCTCCACTGGTTTCTCTCCATTGGCTCTTGCCTATGTCTTTACTGTTTGGAAATAGTCTCTGCTGGCTTACCCTCTGAAAATCTTTGACACAGATGTTTTTGCAAGGTGATGTATCGCTGAACTACCTGTGAGTGCTCCATACCTGGAGTCCTGGCGCTCATGATATCATTCACTTCAGAAAATAAATGCAAAGTAAATATGATTCCAGATTTACATCCAAGAACTGGAACAAGCACTACAGACTGGAGTGTTTGGCTTCACTTCTCGCTGTGAGTCAGAGCCAGGAGGTTCCCATTAAGGTGTATATGAATTGTATTACTACACGCTGCAGTTTTCTATAACGTAATGTTGTAAAGCAGCCAAGTTCTTCTAACAATCTCATGGACCAATATTCAAAACATGTCAGTATCTCATTAGATCCTTCATTTGTAAAAAGCTTTACATTCTACTCAGCAAGCCATAGCTGCACAGATATTTTGTTTCAAGGTAAAGTAAAACCAGTTTTAAATAAGTTTATTACTTCCATTGTATTAGTACTTCTCAGGTTGTCACATTCGTCTGGAATGAGTTGCCATAAAAAGAGCAGATAAGTGCACAGAATTATACATGCAGCATGCTTTGATATCGTTCAAAGTACTAGGGGGGGCGTTTTCCGGGAAAATTTGTTCTGCACCCTCATCACTTTGAAAACCAGAGAATAAATCCCTCAAACTAAGTCACTTGGCAGGACAAAAACTGTTCAAATAAGCACAAAACATGACAGAAAAAAAGCAACAAATAGTCTCTCTTCAGCTTCAAACCCCTCTCTTTTCCTCTTGCTCCTCTCATGTAAATGAACCCCTGAAGAATTTTAGGCACATATAGTTTGATAAAGTGATGAATCCCAAAAGATTTAGCAGTTGAAGAAAAGAGTTCACTGCTAATCTTCCTCCCACATCCCCTCCTTATTCTTCAAAAACTACTTCTTCAAATGATAACTTGTGAAGACGTCCCTCATCGTTAGGTCATCTCTCACCCTAGTATGTCACCACCTTCAAAGATAAATGACCTGGTAAGAGGATGAAACGTACTGTGGTTCAAAAGCAACCATGGACTGATGGTACCAGCACTATAGCTGAAAGATTTCTTTTCTTGCCTCTTAAACCTGGGGTTCCATGCTGAAAGGACAATGGTTATTTCATCGGCTCCAGAAGTGAGACATGAAGGATCAGGGCTGACAGCAAGGCTGGAACCAGGGACTGTAATCACATTGTTTCTAGGGGAGAAATAGCAACCAACCAACCAAACAAACAAACTGAAAAAGGAAACTCAATAGACTCTGATAACACAAAATGAAGAATGAACACCGGTCTGTGAAACCTTAAAGAGTGTATTATTGAGAAGCTTTGAGGAAGTAATCAAATGTTCTCTAATATCATTGAGAAAAACAAAATTAAATGGCACTGAAATATATTAGAAGATAAGATTATATGTTAAGCAAAACTCCATGACTGGGCAAGCATCTTCTTCCAAAAGGTCTTTAAAACTTAAATAGTAATAATAAGAATAATAATAATATGATAATAACAATAATAATTTCCTGTTCTAAGCAGGGGAGTGTTTGAAATTTCTAGCAGAATCTATGCATCATGTTCCTGTTCTCCTTCTACCCTTGCAACCCATTTCATAAAATCTGACTACTAACAGGTGATAAATGGGTTTGTTCTTGTGTCGCTCCTATCAAACATGGATATGCATTGTCTGTTTCTACATGCCTATTTCTTCTACTAAATTGAAAGCTCCTGAAGGAAAGAATGTTGTCCTGCTCAATTTTGCAAGATTATACTATGGAGGTGTATTGTGAGAAGTTCAATGTCTAAAGGCAACATGAAAGGCAAAAATTTCCTATGTCAAATCATCCTGGGAAAACTCTCAGAAAGGGACAATTTGGAGACCATTTTTTATTAAGTTCTTAAGAGCCAGGTTTCCTCTGGTTGGAACAGGTCAGTGTATCAATACATTTTTTATTTGTATGAAGCTTTATATTCTACTGTTTTTTGGTTGATTATCAGTTTGGTTGTGATTATCGCCCACATTATTTGAAAAATATAAACATTAGAATCTCATTCCGGGTTACAAGATATCTCAACCATGAGAAGTACACAAGATTTGATACTGAATGAGGAAAGGGAGCATTCACGTCTGTTATCTCATGTTCACTGCAGTCAGGATCTCACCAAAAAAGCAGAAGCCATGCTAGGTGTTTCAGACAGTGGTGATTTAACACAGGGAATGAGTTATACAGTGATTGGAAAGCTAAAAGAGCTAAGAAAGGTTGCTAAGGTAACGCTGGTATTAGTAGCATGGGAAGCAGCTGCCACTCTGGGCTGTGAGAGTGAAAGAGAAGAAACGGTGTTAACAGAACCTGGGAGCTGGGGGATGTGTCTCCACAGAGCAGATATTCAGACCCCCAAGGTACCACTGCTCAGCTGATACTGGGAACTCTGAGGGCTACATCACGATTGCCACTTGGACTTTTACAGGGAACTCGAAGAGGAAGTGTGGCACAGTTGCTACTGGCACCTCTGAAGGGGCCACCACAGAACTGGTGCTAGAAATATGGAAATAAGCTGGAGGTTAGAGTCCTACCTGAGTGCTACTGCTGAAGGGAAGCTGATTAGAACTGAAAAGAGGAAGAATATTCCTTCTGCTCTCCTATCACCTTCTAATCTCCTACTAGTGCCTCTATTTGCAGAAACTAACCAGAAGCCAGCCAGCAAAGAAGTCTGGGACATGCAGTTTGCACAGTCTCAGCTCCAGTGTCACAGCAGAATGTAAAAGTCTGGGCTTGAGGCTCAGAGACAATAGGTAAAATATTCTCAGATATAAATTCATTGAGTGCAATAACAAGCAGAATTTTCTTTCATTTTCTTTTACCATAGTTGAATTCCAGTAAGTTAAACGTATACATGATGCAAATTCATTTGTTCTTGTACCCATAGTTCATTAGCTCAATATTCTGCCTATAGCATGTGATTAAACTATATACATTGAATGGCTAAAGGAATGTCTTTTTAGCTTTTTAGTACTTAAGGGATCTATTAGTCTTGTTTAATGACCACTTAGAGTTTACACCAGAGAAGATATATAGGAACCAACTTCTGCCATAGTTCACTGACACTGCAAATGTACCTGCCCAAAAGGTTCAATTAGTTTCTACCCGTGGCTGTGTTTCCTAACTCTCCACTTGGAGTTTGTATTGAAAAATCTCTACTACAGCTACACTTGCATAGCTTAAGAGTGACATCCAGTGGCTTATAACTTAATCACTTATTTCAATACATCTGGAAATCTAATCAGCTCTCAATGATCAGTATAAATAGAAAAGGGCATAATATATAAAACCCTAAACAGAAAATAAAACCATTACAAGTACTTTGGAAGATTACTGAAGATTTGCCTACTAATTGTTGGAGATCTCATAGTCACGTTTGTTTGCATTTGTCCTTTCCTGAGAATATGCCTGTCATAATTCTGGTAATGTCTGCTACAGGCATAAGCTGATGAGCAGAGAAAGAAACTAGGACAGCGAGTATTAACCGTTGTACAGTTCTAGACCTAACTCCCAAGGCCAGAAGTTCAGTACTCAGGGCCCCAAACAGTACGGAAAAACTCAGCCGAGACCCAGGTTTGACCTAATACCTCAGGTGTCCAGTCCGGCAGTAAAGCCTGTCTGTACAGGGTTCCAGGCAGAGGCAGTATTTAGAATTGGGCAGATTCTTCAGTCAAGGTATCAGGCGATCAGCGACTCAAGGAGAAGTCCAAGACAGTAGTTGCTCTAGGGAGCCTGGGATCAGCAAAATGTGGGGGCAGCAACTACACTGCCTCAAGAGCAGAATCGTGCTCCATTCTCAATGACACAACTGCAGGAAGCTGAAGGTGATTTTTATTGGTGGCTTGGGAATCTCATTCTAGAATAGACAATCTTGAAAAGCAAGAACAAAAACAGAAACTTCATACATGTTTTAAATTCTCCTCTTTTTTTCCCAATGGAATAGTCCAAGACACCAATAACTCCATCATAAAATTTCACACTTAAATAGGAATATCTTCTCATCTCTGTGTAGATAACTCTTAGCCTGAAAAATACTACCAATTCAGAATTCACAGTGATTTGAGTATGTTCTCTTACTTGAAGGAATTTGGCACAGACAAGCTCCTTCCCTACTTAATAGTATTTTCCAGAGGCAACCCAACAACAGCAAAAAGTATTTATTCGTAAATATGCAGCCGTGAGTTCAAAGGAAATCTCAGTGGTGGCTGGAGTTAGAATTATTCAGATACCTTTGTGATTCTCCTTGATTTGGAAGCAGGATAATAATAGTGAGTCATGCATATGATTAACACAGCTCATGGTGTCAATATCAGAAAGAGATTTGTTGTGGCTTCCTCCCAGGTAATCACACCCCACAGGGAAGCAGGATATGATATTTTTCTAATACAGAGTCTGAAAGGAAACAGTTCCCACCATGTTTGCTTGTCTATCACATCAAAAGGATGAGCAGAGTTAGCCTCTCCTATGGAGACTTCCATGCATTTAAATATATATATATATATATATATATATATATATATATATATATATATATATATATATGAAAACTTCAAGGCAGAGCACTATGAAAATCCATAGATGCTTTTAACCTCAAAATGGTCTTTTCTTCAGTGAGAATGTGCTCTCATGATGAGAATGATGATGATGATGATTTTACCTTTTACCAGGACACTTTCTTGCTCCTGTGGAAAACAGGAATTGTCAGCAATCAAATGGAGATTATTTCAAAGTTCAGCCTCTTAATGATAAGGTTTTAATTACCAGGAAAAAAAGGCAATGACTGAAACTTAAATAGCAAAATAGATGATGTACATCTTTCATCTTTTTCAATTAATCTGGGCTCACAATGTCTAGTTAGTCAAGAGAGTATAAGGTACATATTTTGATGAAGATAGAAACTTCTTTATCAGTATTTTGTCTAGTGGTTTCTTTTTTCCAAAAATGTTTTTTTTCTAGGACATTAGATTTTAATACTAGGAAACAGAGTAGTGTATTTCTCAAATCTAATCAATAAACGAGAACGTTCACTTCCTCTAGTTTATTGTTCATAGCAAAGCTGCCTTTGCGCTTTATTTACTTAACGTTGGGCATTTTCCTACCGAAAAAGGAGACCACAAGAGATAGAGTAAATCTGGGAAATGCTCCAGAACTCAAAATTATTTTGTGGCTTGTTCTGCGTGATGGCAGAACTAGTGATAACAGAGGGCACTATTTTCAAGAGACCCCTCAATTTCATTAGCTCCATCTCCTCTGATGGCTCAAGTCTGACGGCTGCTCACTCACTACAGGCAGAGCTCACCAGCACACATTCCCTTCAGAGGAGGGAGGTCCTCTGATTGGAACCCCAGCTCAGGTGGAGGGTAATTTCAAGGGAGTGGCTCACAAGAATCTGGGAAAAGGTCAACGGTATCTCTCAGGAATTGACTTTAACTCAATGATAAGACTTTTATATTAATTTCTGTCTTTGTGGAAAGTGAGAAAGGTCATTACTTAAACAGGCAATGGAGAGTTAAATTTTTTTTTTTTTAATCTGACTGAGGGCATCGTATGGTGTACATAAAAATGAAGAGAGGCTTGTAACTGATTTCTCTTAAATACCTGATTTAGACTTTCTACCATCAGTTTACTTGAGGGAAAAGGAACAAAATACAATACCAAATATCTATGAAGGTCCCAAAGGAGCATAGATTGTTTTGAATATAAGCATAAAGAATATCTCTTAGAAAAGCAGAATATAATTCTACCAACAAGCACAGCCTATAAGCTCAAATTCTGTCTTCTCTAGAAATTATAACAGAGTCAGGCCCTTTGAAAAATGTCCTTCTTTGCTTATCCAGGTGGAGCCCTTTCGTGTAGTTCCCAAGAGAGAGAAGGGTTCATATTAAACAATATTTCTGACTCTCTGTATCATACCCCTGCTCACTTCATGCCCAGGGCACTCAGAGGTAAACCCTTGCTTGCATTTCCAGTAAATCAAGGAAAAGATACTTGGCCACTCAGAAATTCCAGCTCTCTGGACCCAGTTAAGGTACCCATCTAAAAGAGAAACCTGACATAAATGTGTGACCTTGGATGAACGACATCTATGTCGAGTGTTCAGTATTGTGTAGAAAGTAAATATGCTGACTTGCAGGGGAGAAAGATAGCAAGATTAGTAAGTAAAAGTAAAGAGTTAAATTAGAAAATCTAGGGGAAAAAAGAGTATAGGCTGATGAGACCTTTAAGTAAACAAAAAAATGTCAGAGAACATGTTTATATTCTTGTGACCACAAGAATAAGCATAACCAAGAGCACTTACAGCCCAACCCACCAAAAAGATCTGAGGAGGTCCCAATGAGATGGAACTCTCTGGTCCTCACTCACAATCCCCTGGGCAATCGGACCTCCTCCACATGCTAATTGCATCATTAGGAGACAAGTCAAATGCAAATGAAATAAACAGTAATTTGGGGCAGAATGTGCCATGTGGACTAGGCAACTCCTCCTTGGAGACAGATCAGGGGAGGGGTTCTGGAGTGTCTGTGAAGCAAACGATGAGATCAGTATAAAAGGATAGACTGGGCTTCAAAGCTCAGACATTTCTCAAGTTCTCCAGATGTACCGGTTATATTTTCCTCTGAATTTGTTCATGGTCAAGGTCAATAATAACCAAATGCAACAGCCCTCCTCGTACCTGACCTATCACACTCTGAAAAGGAAATGACTTCGGACTCAGAGAGTCAAAAGGGCTCTTTTGAGATGCCACAAGAATATTTGCAAATCCACACAAAGACAGATAAACAGGGAGTTCTCAGTGCAATATCATTTATAATAATGTAAAGTCAGAACAACCTAAATATCCATGAATAGGGGAACACCAAATAAAGAATAATATATTTATTCTAGGAACAAAATGTAGTGGCTGGAACAAAGTCTGCAGAACCAAGCTGCTTGGGTTCATGTCTCACTCAGCTCCACTGCTTACCAGCTAGGTGACCTTGGCCAAATGGCTTAGCTTCTCAGCGACTTAGTTTCCTCCAATGACAAAATTTCCTTCTTTGTAAAGCTATTGTGAGAATTAATTGAGATGCCACTCTAAAGAGCCAGAACATTGTCTGGCACATAGCAGGTACCCAATATATGTTAGCATGATTCTTATTTTGAACACATGATTACACAGCATTTAAAAAGAGTGAATCCAGCTGTAGCTCCTGCCATAGAAAACTGTAAAATATACTGTGAGGTTAAAAAAAAAAAAAGTTGCAGAAAAATATGTAATGGAGGATTTGATTAATTTTTTAAAGTATATATAGGCAAGCATGCATATGTATGTATATAAACGCACAGTGGAAGGATCAGCCAACAGCAACACTTCTCTCTATAGAAGGAATTGAATTGGATGGAAGAAGGAGCTGAAAGGGATCTTCACTTTCTTCTTCTCTGTATTTCTGCACTTGGGGAATTGTTTTACAAGCATAGATTTACATGTTTCTTATATGCTTTTGAAAATATAATAAATAGACAAATAAATAAGTAAATGAGCAATAAGAACAGTGGAAAGAATCCTGAACAAGTGAATGCAATCTGAGTTTCCTAGGAAAACGGCAGTGGGCCTTCTGAGTCTGTGGTCACGGTCTAACACAAGGACAGGACCAGGATATGGCAAGTGAGGTAGCTAGTGAAAAAAAACAAAAAACTGAAGGGGCACTCACGTGTAGGGCCATGACTTGCATAATCCTTAGGTCTGGTCCTGGTCTAACACTGCATTGAAAACATACTCAAAGTCAAAAATATTGCACAAAGCCAATATCCTGGACTATACAGTTTAGATGTTTTTCCCTCTCCACTCCCATTTTAAAGAAAAACAGTAATAATAACAATTGATTTTTAAATCACTGATTTTTAACATCTGGAGTGTAAGTCTAATGTATTCGAGGCACAGTCTCCCAGAATGCAGACGAACAAAAGTCCTATCCTCTGCCTAGCTATTCACTCTGTCCTTTGGGAATGTCATCCTGAAAAAAAGGAGATTATTTGGATGGGTGGGAGAGGGTGTCGAGGAAGTTTTCATGAGTCTTTTTAAACGCTTGAGCACTAATCTTTGGACTTTCAAGTGGTTTGACAGAATTCACCATCTTCCTTTGGTTAGTGTGATATCAGCATAATCATTTGTAAAGGAAGCTGGCATTAGGAATGCAGTGTGACACTGGCCTAGCCCAGAGTGAAATGAAATATCCAAAACAGAGTGGTATTTGTCTATTTGGCTGAAATGCCCTAGTATGGCCCTACCATTTGAAAGACATTCATTCTGATTGGTCAGTGCCCATGTCTTCTTGTTTGTAGATAATTTTGAATATCAACCCTGGAAAAATTAAGACTGTGGCCCAATGAATAATTTCATGCATTAACCAGTTGAGCTAATACCTATAGATATTAAAATGCTAATGTAGTCCTCTTAACTGCATGGCAATACCACTAGATGGCAACAGTTCCTGAATGCCATACACCAAACTGGACTGAACCCCCAAACATGATGAATTTTTTCAAGTGTTGGCCTTCGTTATCCAAGGGAAGTTGATCCCACATGAAGACCACAAAAAGTAAATCAACTTAAAATGGGGATCAAATTTTCATATTTAATAGGGTGGGGGAGAAAAGTGTGGATTTAACTTACAAATAGAAAAAAATTTTAAATGAAATTGCTTTCATTTTTATTTTTGTAACTTATAAAATTTAAGTGATAATCATAACTATCTTCTGATTATTAGGACAAAGAATGAATCACCTTTTGATTGTGTTTAGAGAGATAAAATTAATTTAACAAATGTTTTGGGAGCGAGCCTAATACCATACCCTTTGTTTCAAGACTTATGACAACAATGACAGTCGTAGGCAGCAACTGCAGCAAAAAAATAAAACCAAAATCACACACACACACACACACACACACATACACACACAATTCTTAACCCAAACTAGGAAAAGAGAAAAACCAAAAAGTAAGAAACCAGAACAATCTACAAATGTGTTATTTTTTGCACACTGAACCAGGGTTAGAGAAGGATGTGAAAGATTTAAGCTCAGAGTTCTTGGGATGTAAGGCATTAAGAACAAGTACGTTTATTATTACATTTGCCTTCCTTACTATCTTGTCAATCGTATATTTTTATATTATCTTATAGTGGTTTTCCTGAAAATTACAATATTCATTATTAATGTATCTGATCTAATATAAATCAGTACGTTTACCACTTCCCAAGAAATTCAAGAGTTTTAACAACATTTTAACTCCATTTACTTCCCTCTTGCCTATGTTCAATATATTTTACTCCCTTAGAGATATCTGCCCATTTTTCTACTGGGTTGCCTTTTTTCCTTATTGATCTGTGGAAACTTTTTTATTTTTAATATTCTGGATACCAGTCCTTTTTCAATTTTATATATTGCAAATATTTTCTCCTAAGCTATGCTTTCTTTTTTTATATAAAACAGCTTTATGGAGGTATAATCAACATATAATAAACTGGACCTATTTAATGTGCATAGTTTTATGCGTTTTGACATATCTGTACACCTGTGAAACCATCACCATAATCAAGATACTGCACACATGAATTATCTCCAAAAGTTTCTTCATGCCCCTTTGTAATCCTGCCCCTCTCAGACCCCTCCGCCCTACCCCCATCTTCAGGCACCCAATGGTATCCTTTCTGCCTCTACAGATTACTTTGCATTTTCTAGAATTTTACGTGAAAGGAATCATACAATATGTACTCTTTTTGCCTGGGCTTTTACTCAATATATTTTGAGATTTATCCATGCTATTGCCTCATTTCTTTTCATTATTTTTTCTGAGTAGTATCCCATTGTATGGACATCCTAATGTATTCCCATGTTGACAAACATCTGGGTCATTAATACTACTTGATATTAGCAGTCTTTTAGTTTTTATCCATGCTTGTGGGAGTGAAGTGATTATCTCATTCTAGTTTATATTCCTTTTATGACTAAAGTTACTGAGCACTTTTTTGTCTGCTTATTAGCTAGTGTCTGTTTGTATCTTTTGCCCATTTTTAATTGGGTTGTTTGCCTTTTTACTATGGAACTATAAGAGATCTTCATATATTCTGATATAACTCCTTTATCATACAAGAACATACTGAATAATTTTTTTCCCAGTCTGTGACTTGCTTTTGAAAGAAAAATTTTGTTTTACTTTTCCTTCACATTCAGAAGCAGCAAAGCATGTTTTGAGGTTTAGTTTAGTAAATATGAGAATCTGAGCTCAATTGTTTACGCTATTATCTAAACAAGAATAATTACTTTCTGTGTTTCCATCAGTGAAGTATTTACACAACATCTCCCTGAAGTCAACTAAATACTGCCTAGAACAGCACAAAAGGTCCTTACTTCACTGACATAAAGTTGTTAGCTTTATAATATAAGCCTTTCAAAAGTGGCAAGGTTGTCATGGTAAAAATCTGCAACTGATTTAAAGTTCACAAGTTATCAGCTCTAATTAATAAACTGAGCTCATCCTGCAAAAGACAGTTTCAGAGACTATGGGAAAACAAAGACACTCTTAACTTGCTATACTTAAGTACTACTTATGCTTTCAGCTACATGAGATCTGTGTGAAAGCAATTCACTTGGTTACCAGGATCTTGCAAATTTTCATCAGCAATATCACTAATTTCATATCTGATCCTTCACATGATTATCCGTCTAAATTTAGTCAGTGTCCAAAATGTCCCTCCAAGAAGCCATCTAAAACTCTTTTCTCTCTGGCATCGATTGCAATAATACAACAGAAGGATGGGGAATCAAAAGAGAGGAAGGTGAGAGGGAAGAACATTGCCTGTATAAGGCAGAGCAAAATGATACTGGGGGAACGATCAAAAACACCCCAAGAAGAAAAATTCACTTTAATGGGAGACACAAATCCATTTTTCTGTGATAACACTGGGGCAGAGCGATAATTTGAAGGGTAACATCAACTGCCATGGTTTTTCCTCCCTCCAGCTTTCCTTTGCTGGCACTCACTGCCCACAAGGATAGGAATCTAAGAGCAAAAATGCAAACAGTGACAAAAGAATTGATCTCTTGGCTTTTGAGCTTTAAAAACCAAGGGCTAAACCTAAAGAACAAAGTGAGTTTTTCCCTCCCCTCTTCCACCTCCTCTCCCTTCATGCAGTCTGACAAGAAGAGGAAAGAACAATGATGACTAAATGCAGTTAGTAATCCCAAATTGGATCCTAGATTAAAAAGAGAAACATACCTCCCAAGGGCATTGCTGACATGATAGGGAATTTTTAGATACACTTGTAGATGTATATTATTAGTGATACCAGTAAAAGCATTGTGTCAATATCAAATTCCCAATGTGATAAGATAGAAGAATGTGTTGTTCTTGGGAGACACATAGTGAAGTATTTCAAGGTTAAATGGCATGATGTAGGTAACTAACTCTCCATTGATTCAGGGGGAAAAAGTGCGTGTGAGTGTGTGTGTGTGTGTGTGTGTGTGTGTGTGTAGAGAGAGAGAGAGATAAAGCAAATAAGACAAAAAGTTAAGTACTGGTATATCTAAATAATATAATAGGTATGTAACTGTTCATTGTATTACAACTTTACTGAAAGTGGAATTTTTCCAAATTAACACACTTTTTGAAATAGGAGACATAGAATCAGAAAGGAAAGTAAAACTGAGATGCTGATCAGGGCTCTCAGCAAAGGGGCTAGCATTTGTTGTAAAAGGGAAAACGACACAATGAGCAGATGTGACACTGGGACAGTAGAGGGGACTTCCACCCCACTTCCACCCGGATTCCTGGGAGACACTGGCCGTGCCTGGGGGAATAAGACTAAGAGGGCTGCGTGGAGTGTTGAGGGTCACGAGGGCTCAAGCCAGCCAACCACATTGCCCAAGACAGAACAGAGCACTG
Source organism: Rhinolophus ferrumequinum (assembly GCF_004115265.2). Classification (NCBI taxonomy): domain Eukaryota; kingdom Metazoa; phylum Chordata; class Mammalia; order Chiroptera; family Rhinolophidae; genus Rhinolophus; species Rhinolophus ferrumequinum. The sequence goes on from NC_046307.1 coordinate 36,409,772, forward strand.
AGCGTTGCCTCACGTGTAATGTGTGCTCCAGAGGGATCTGCTGGCTGCCTGCAGTGGGCTCATCGCCCTAATGCCATGGTTCTATCTGCCACTCCAGGAAGAAGGATGGCGAGAAAGAAACTCTCAAGTTACTGAGTTTAAACCTGGAGAGATTGAGTCTACCCACAAGTGACTAATTTCATATTTTATGCCACTCAACAGAATGGGGCTGGACATTGAGATGAGCTAATGCTTAAGAAAAAAATGGAACGTTACATTTTACACACCTGTGTTTCTGTGGCCTGAGGGTCTATATCCACAACAACATTTTCTCTCTAATAAGCGAGATATTGCTTGGAGGTTGGTGACTTATTCCAAACCTTGGACACTGGTAACTCAATCTGCATTCTGTTCCCAAGGAATCTCAGCAATCAGTAATAATGAACTGAGAGGAGAAGGTGATTTCACTTTTATGAATATCAAATATGAAGACTCAGCTTTTTGCCTTCCAACCACCACATTTCTCTTTTGGGAAGTGTTTCTCTGTTAAAATGACACACACTTTTAAAGTGACAAATAAATTTAAAAAACTAGTGTGTGGGAAGGCTTTCTAAAATCAAAATCCAATTTTGGTGATTACACAGTTGTTTCTTTAAGCTCAGGCAAGGCACCTTGTATACTCATAGAATTTTGGAAGAATTTACAGCTACAATTATCAGCTTAAATATTGTTTTAAATGTCAGCCCTCTAAAAAAAAAACAACAACAACAACAAAAAAAAAAACACCCAGAAATATTCCTTGTAGTCTGTGTCATTAAGCTAGATTTTCACTTGGCAGTGCTCAAGGTGGGGATTCTTGCAACATTAAAATAATCTCTTCTCTGTAGGTTTTTATTACCTTGGGAATTCAAAGATCAAGTTGCTTAGAGACCCCATGGAATTTGCAGAAAAAGCAAACTCTAAGCTTGACATCTGTAATTAATGTTTTATCTTACTCTGAAAATTCAGTTTGCTGGCAGCTTAGCTGCTCTCTGGAGCTGAATCATATTCTTGCTACACCACATCCCACATGCCTTTCCATCCCCAGGGTGGATGGGGTGCTGCAGGGTTCTCCCCAAGCTCTTCTCTGGTGGGTACAGCATCGAGTTCTTGCTCTTGGTATGTAGTGGCTACAGATGCCCAGGTTTCCTTTCAGTCAAGCTCCCTGCAGGTTTCCTAAGCTAGGCTAATGCTGGCCTCGTTTCAGTACTTTTTACATCGGGGTCTCAGACCAATGTGTATGCAGGCACAGCACACAGGAGCAGTGGAAGGTTGTGAAAATATAATACCTCTATAACATATCATGCAGTGAAATGTGAAAATATCTGTATAATTCTGGCCACATCTTAAAAATACATCTTATCTTTTCCTCAGTAACCCAGACCATTGGCCACTCAGGCAAAAGTAAGTTATATAACCCTGACTGATATGTACACACACACACACATGCACAAGTATGAATTTTAACGGGACTACGGCATGTGCTAGTTCTAACTGTTCCAGTACTTTTTCCACATATTTATATTGTAACTCTTTGAACTGAGGTGCACGAGTACTTGTCTAACACACAGATCAAAACCCTCACCAAAATTGAAAAGGTAGAATCCATCTTACTCTTAAAAGACACCGTGTTGACTTGATTAAGTAGTCAAAGTACGTAGACAGAGCATCATAGTCACCCTCTCACTCCTTCCACAACTATGGATTGAACTCACATTCCGGGGCCTGGCACCTTTGCTGAGAAGGCCACAAGAAACAAGACAGAGTGGGTCCCGCTGCTTCTCATCTAACACGCTAGTGAGGGGAGACAGACACTGGACAGGAACAAAACTAATAAAACAATAGTCAGATGGTGAGAAGAGCCTAGAAGAAACTAACATAGAGTGATATCTTACTAGAGTGGCTGTAGGTCTGCCTCAGACTGAGGGATCAGGGAACATTCCACTAGATGTGATTTTTGAGCTGAGAGCTGACTCGCAGGTGTTTAGGATGTAGCTCTGTCTTCTGATTGGGGGTCATTTTATGGCTTGGCCAGGAGAAAAAGATCCTGTTAGTAGACATTCAAATGTAGTTATTAGAATAAACATCTTGTGGATGGGGTTCTATATTATACCCTCAGTGTGAACCTTTTCCCTTTTTAAGCTTTGTTTTAAAATGATATTATACCACTGGAATCCACTTTGGAAATATAAACGGCAAGTCCAGGCCCATTAGCTGTGAGTGATACAGAAACCTCAAAAAGATGTTCCAGCAGAGGCTGAGCTGGCCTTTGAGACAAAAATAATGAGTTCATTGCTGTGCCGGCTGCCACAGGCTTACACATCTCAGCTTCTATCAGTGACCAAAATCATCCGACAAAAGGACTCTTTAAGTGCGGATGATGAAGAACAGCTACCAACACAGCCAGGCAAGCATTCTTCTATTCCTATCTTCTGCAAATGCATCAGCCAGCAGTTCCCATGCTCAGGGTAAGGAGCAGATATAGCTCTGGTCAGGCAGTTGATCTATTGAGATGCTGTAGGATGTCCGTAGTCCATCATCTTGTGCTTCATGACTTACCTTGTAGCCATGACTCATGACTTATGACTCAAAGTCAACAGAAACAGCCACCCGAAGGCATTACCATGCAAAATTCTAAAAAGGTTTATAAAAGAAAATAACCACTCGCTGTATAACCTTGTGATAATCGTCTACTTACTCTCCCTAAATTATGACTTTTTTGTATATAAAAAGAAGAAGTTTAACCGATGAACTCTAATTCTAATTCAGTTCTAATTTTAGTAGTCTTTAAGGATTCTTTGAAAATGATTCAAACAATATCTCTATGTAAGGTAAGATATAAAACGTTTTTATACGCAAGAAAGAATCATACCTGAGCTTGAGTGTAGATGCTTGATTGCGACCAAGAAAAGAGTTAACAGTGGCTTCAACAAATAAGGGTTCCCCAAACAAACAAGAAGACTAAAGGTGAGTCTCAGCTGGCTTTGGTTCGGTAGCACCACATGTTAGGATCAGGCTATCTTTTGCTCTTCCCCTCACTTGTAGCCTCAAGTTCACAAAACGGCTGCTACAACTGCAATAATCAGACCCTCAAAATTTGCTGAATAGTGCAGGGGAGTCAGGAGCAGTGCCAGTTAGATGTGATCTTTCTACAAAGAAAACAAAGTACTTTGTAGAAGCTCCTGCAGCGGCCAGCCCATTGGTCTCATGTGTCACATGGCCAACACAAGGTCCCAGGATGGCTGCAAAAGTGATTACACAGCTTCTCCAGCCTGCAGGGTGGAGATCCCTTCAACGGCTCTAGGGTCAGCCAAGTAGCCATGCCGATTACAATCATTTCAGTATTGTATCTTCATACCCCTACATATTTCCTTCATTACAATGCCCAGGATAGTTGTATCTAGGGTTTCACTAAAATGTAGATGTAGAATCAACATTAAACTATTAAATAATTGAACATTTAGGAAGGTACTGGCTTGTAGGAAATGTTAACAGGGAAAACCAATACCAACTGAGTCAAACAGGAATGTCTCAACATCTGTCAAAACAAATTAAGTCTGAAAGTTGGCTGATTTTCTAATTGTAAAAGAAACACAAGCTTATTGAACAAGAAACTTAGATTGTTAGGAATTATGAAGAAAAAAAAGTGAAAGTCACCTAAAAGTAACCCCTGATATAATATGTGTGGCATATGTCCTTTCATACGTTTTTCTAAGCAGTCTACACATATTCTCCTTCCTCCACTCCATTCTTTCTGTAACTATGCTAGATTTTTCTGCAATCTACTTCCTTTACCATGTCCTCTTTCCATATAGTTGCTGCGTTATATCCCATATGTAGGGGTTAGAAAGTACAGACTCAAGCCAGACTGCCTGGATATCACCCCCAAGTCTACCACTTAGCAGCTGCATACCCTTGGACAAGTTATTTGACCTCTTTGTGCCTCACTTTCCTCCTCTTCAAAGTGAGATAATAATACTGTCTATGCTCAGGATTATTTGAAAATTATGTGAGTAATCCATGTAACAACCTAGAACAGTGGCAAATAGTAAGTGCTCAATAAGTTGTCATCTATTTTTATTGTATAAAGATATGTCAACTAATTTCATTAATCTTGAATTAGTGGATATTAATATTGTTTTATTAGTAAAATATTTTATTGTATAAATGTTCCATCCATTTATATCCTTGAAAATACATCTTTGGAAACATGTCCAATAATTTTCTAAAAATACACGCCTTCAAATATGATTTCTGGGCCAAAAAATATCCACATTTTGAAATTGGACACTTATTTCCAAGCTGCCCTTCAGAAAACTTGTTCCAGGTCACGTAGGATTGCTTATTTTTGGTACAAGACTGCATGTTTTCCCACACCATTTCCAACATTGGATATTAATTTGTGCTAAAATGGTCAGTGAAAAATCTCATTACCCTAAATTTGCATTTCTTTGATCAGTAAAAAAGTTTTAAACTTGAAAAGTGTTTTGAAACCATTCATATTCCTTTTTTTAAAAAAAATGAATTACTTGATTGGATCCTTCAAGATTTAATTGCTTTTTATGATAGGTGTTGGTTGACCCACATGCTCTTTAAATTAAAGACTCCAGTGACAAAAGTGAGACTGACAATTTTTGAAACATTTCTTTTTACATTTTCAATGAGTGTTACCAATTTTTTTCAGTTTGAAAGAAATATCTAGTCAAGAGAAATTTTCAGCCCTTGTGAGATACGTATCTCAGAAAAACCTACGAAAAGGAACACAGTGAAAAAAATGAGGGACAAAAACAGAAAGAAAATTATTTCAAATGAGAATAAGTTTCTGAATTATTTAGTTGATTGTTTTAAAAATTTTGATTATATTTTGATTTGTCCCAATCTGCCAGGGACACAGGGTGTTTTCTAAGTGTTCCTTGTGTATTGTCTTTGGAAGAAATAAATCACATGACGCAGCTTTTTCAAAACCTCTTTCGAGGACAGTTACCGCAGCGTCACGTGGAGAGCTCAAATATCTGATTCTGGAGTTCAATTCTCATACTAATGATGAGAGTCTCTAAAAATATAGATCAGACAGTTACATCTTACAAAGTGCTCCCCAAAGGCTTCTCATACACACCAATATCAGAAGAACTTTGGGAGATGCCAGTTTATTACAACATTAGTTCATTCAATTATTCAGCCATTCACTCAAAAAATAATTAAAATAATTACTGAGCACCTACTATGTGCCAGCCACTGTTATGGGAATATAACAAAGCCCATGTTCTAATGGAGGTTACATTAAAATGGAGGAAGGTCAATAAAAAGCACATAAATACATACTATTATGTGATAAGCAGTAATACAAAGAAGGCGGCAAATTAGGGGAAAGAGTGATGAGTGATATGGAGGAGGTACTACTTTGTATTTATTAGTAATCAATACCTTTCATTTATCTCTCTTATAAAGTTCCCTTAATGTCAATCTTAGAAGCATTCCAGTTTCTCAGTTCACCTGAGTTTCGGCTGGCCCTCTAACCTTCAGCATGCTCTTGCCTCCTTCCATCCTTACCTACTCCTGGAGAATACTGGGCCCTTTGGAGCATTAGCAAGGGATGGACTCAGTGGCCAAAGGGCTGGCCATTTCCATTAATAAGATCATGAAAAAACTAGTGTGTGTAAACAGCATAGACAACAATCATACACTGGTAAAATACACGTAGGAATGAAAGCAAATATTTATAGTCTGCACAAGTCTAATAAATTAGCAACTACCATCTTGAAGAAATGCACAGCCAGTCCCGTAGAAGCGTCTGGCACATCGGACAGCAGCGCAGCATGGTGGGGCTCTGCCACTGTCCCAAGCATTCTACTGCCCAGAGCTTAGACTAAAGGAATGTCTGGCGTGGAAGAATGAAATGTGTCTGATTAAACCAAGCACTGGTCAAGAAGCTTTCAGACTTTAAACCTGAGATCTAGCCAGAAACCCAGACCAACAGCTCCTCCTCATTCACCAGTAGCTGGAACAGCAATAGCAGTGGAAACAAACACCTGGCCAATAGTCATGCACAGATACATGGCAGTTAGAGTTGACTGCACAGCCCTAGGGATTCAAGGAAGGGTCTGCTCACTCAAGGTCAGAGTTGCTTAACTGTATCAACTGGTGCATGTGCCGCCACGAAGTAAGCAAACTTGTGTGTGGTGGCAGTGGGGGGTGGGAGGGGGGTGGCAAGGGGATCATGTACATGTGCATTTTATTTCTAGGAAGAAGTTCTATAGATCTTATCAGATTCTCAGAAGAGGCTGTGACCCAATAAAGCTTAGATCAAGGATCAGCATACCTTGGAACTTAGACCGGAATATCTAATTCAGCCACAGAAGGCTCACAGTGAGAATGAATGTCATGGAATACTCTTTCCACACTGACAGTCTCCCTCAGAGTTATAAAGTGTCTCACGCCTCGTAAGTTCAGTCCCCTGGTGAGGATGGTAAAAGCTTCATGTTTATGTATGAGGACCTGTGTTAAGCTCTTTAAAAAACACATCTCTGTGCTAGGTACTACCGCTACATGAGAAACCACCCAGAACTTAGCAGTGTTACCTGTTCATGGTTCAGTAAGGTCAGCGACTTGAATAGGGTTCAGCACAGTCCTTTTTTCTAGGGATTACAAGGCCTGAGTTTGGAATCCCACAATATTACTTTTGCTAAATTCATGCATCAAGACATTTCACAAGGCCAGAAACAGACTGCACCTCCTAATGGGAGGAGACGCAAGTTACACTGCAAAGGGGCTGCACACAGAAGAATCAATGTGGCCATCTTGCAAAAAATCACTACACCTGCATGCTGAAGAATTTATGCTTAAAAGAATATGATCTCTGTAATTTTCTCAAAAAGTCCCAGACAAAAATTGATGGGGCAATAGTTGAAAGGAAAATGGTAAAAAGTAATCGTTGTTAAAACTTCATGATGGACACATAGGGTTCTTTACATTAGTCTGTAGCATTTCTTTTTTGGTCCTTTCTTTGGGTTTCCGTCTCTCTGCTTACACTGCCCATCCATTCATGCATTCTGTCTACTTTATCCATGAGAGTCTATATCCACATTAACCATAGTTGTTTTAAATTCCTGGGCTGGTAAGTCCAACATTCCTGCCATGTCTGGTCCTGATGCTAGCCCTGTCTCTTCAAATGGTGGTGCTTTTTGTTTTGTTTCGCTTTGTTTTACTTTTGGTATGCCTTGTAATTTTTTTCTTGATAGCCAGACTCGACGTAGCAGGTGTTTACTGTTGTAAATAGACTTTTAGTGATGTGTGGTGATGTGTGGGGAAGAGCAAATACTCCGTAGTTCTATGACAAGGGTTCAGTGTTTGGTAGGCCTGTGTCTCTGGACTGTGAACTCACTGTGGTTCTCAGTTTTTTTTCTCCCGTTGTAGGTGAGACAGAAAGGCTAAAGCCGGCTGAAGTTGAGTATTTCCCATCCCCTGGTCAGTTAGGCTCTGATAATACCCCGAGAGGTTAGGCTCTGGTTAACTACTTTCTCTTTAGTCAATCCTTGTTAAGAAGAACAGAGTGCTCTGTCTTATTTCAAAGTGGTTCCTTTCTCTTCCCTCTGATGGAAGAATGAGGGGCTATTTCTCCGATATTTACTGTGGGAACGTGGTCCGGCTCCTGACGGTAAATGTGACAATATTGTGGGCGTCTCCTTATGCCTGCATCCCCCTCCGACTTGTCCATTGAGCCTCCAGCTCAGGTTACAGCTCAGGTTTTCCTACCCGCTCTGAGTCTCTGACCCTGGAAGCTGTACTTCCTGTGCTCACCTGTCTGTCTCTCCGATCTTGGGGCTAACAGTTTGCCCTGTGTCCTGCCCTCTCCTCTCCCACAGAGCCTAGAAGAGTTGCTTAGTTTTCAGTCCAGCTTTTATTTGTTAGGATGGAGTGTGACTTCTGAGCTCTTTACATGTGGAATTGGAAACTGAAGTCACATTAGTCTCTACTTTTGTGTGTATTTATAATTTTTTAAATAAAAAGGTTAACACTAACAAAACACATGCTCTCAATGAATCCTTACAAGAATTCTCTTCTTCCTTATATACATGAGGACACTGGGATGGGGGCAGTCCTGTGACTGGCCCTTGCTAAGGTTAGGTATTTAGTACTAATGCCTAACCTTTCCTAAAAACATACAGTGGACCTACACCTCTCCAATCACATTGCACGTCACGTCTCTTTTAACCCTCACAACACTATGCACTAGACACTATTATTATCTCCACTCTGGGATAAGAAAACAAAAACACCAGGAGGTTGCCCAGGGACACAGAACAAGTGAGTAAAGCAGGACATGGATCCAAGAAACGAGGCTGCAAAGCCTCCACTCTTAGCTTCCTCCCTGCAAAGAAGTAAAACAGAGATGAGACTCAAGGCCTGTGTGTCTCCAGTGGGAGTCTGGGACTCGCAAAGCTGGGTGCTTCCCCGGTCATGTTCTTTAGTCCGCTGACCGTCCAAGTTCCTCCTGCCAAATGTGCACATTGGACTACAATGAATACCCCAAACTCAATCACGATCTGACTACATTGCACAATCCATTTTCCACTGGGGGAACTCCCCGATTTTCTTGTACTAAATAATATAATGCGCCTGCAAGTACTTCACAAAGTGTAAGATAATATGCAAAGTTCACTCATCCTCCAACCTAAGTGACATTTTAAACCAACAAAATAGCTATTTACTAATAACAAAAATAACTATTTGAAAGTTATTTTTAAAGACTTTCAATAGAAGCCAAAACTTGTGGTAAAATGCCCCCTTTAGAATTTTCCTCCCCAGCATTGCCACTGTAAACGGGCTTTGACCTGTAGGGTGGGAAGGAAGAAGACGCGTGAATGATAGGGTATTTGAACTATGAAAGTTTGTGGAATAATCTGAGAAGGAGTGCATGGGGCAGCCTGGGGTTTTCAATTACTCTTCTTTGTAAGCTGAGGTGCTCTTGTCACTTCTAAGTCCTTCCCTGTCTGTGCGTCAGAGCCTCAGGCATCCCAGCTTAAAGCCGTAGTTCATCAATCCTGACTCTGAGGAAGTGAGAAAGTGTAATTTACCAAAATACTTCGTGAGGAAACAAGAGGGATGGGATTTCAGGCCTCTGTCATGGGAAGTGTCACTAGCCTTGCCCGAAGGGATCTTTTTCAACTCCATCAGCCGCAGTGGTGCTATATCCCAACTGCAACCGGAAGGTCTATAGATACAGATAAGGGACGTAGGGGTGTGTGTGTGTGTGTGTGTGTGTGTGTGTGTGTGTGTGTGTGTGAATGTTGATTTAGAAGTTAAAAGAGGACATAACTTATCTAGAAACATACCAAAATGTTAAAAAAGGGAGCAGTCCCTCTAAGAGTTAACTGCCGATAAAAAAAGTTGATGCAATATTTTATTGAGATTCTCTAGGGTCCTAAAGTATCCTTTTGTAACTAGGGCTTTGTCCCTTCCATGATGAAGGGAAAGGAAGTAAAGCGGTGCCTTCCTCACAGACACAAAACATTGGCTCCATTTGTCAGTAGTACCCGCCCCCCACACACATCTCAGCTTTGCAGAGGGGACATGAAAGGACTAAGGACACTAACAGATCGATGGACACTGAGCTTTCCAATGTTCTCTGATGATTCACCTTCTTAAGCACTAAAGATTAAGAAGCATGAGAAAGTAGAGTATTTAAAAACTTAATATTTGCAAAATACAGAGAAGAGACAGAGACAAAGAGAGAAGAGAGACCAAGAGGCAAGCTCCTTACAGACAAGCTCCTTCATCAGCCAGGTCTCCGACTCGGTCAATCACCATAACACATAAAACAGTCAAATATTTAATAAAAACACAGTCAGAACCTGACCTCCAATACTCATAGGTGCATTGTATGTATCAGGTTTCCCAGAAACAGGAGTAGTAAAAACAGATTATATATAAAGAAGTATTTTCCCTCTCCATCCAAGTAAACTCTTCCCCTGGTAACCACACAGCTGTTGCAGTAACTGTCTTTGGGGGAGAGGTCACGTGCTAACTTTCCATTAAGTTCCCTAACACTAGACAAAGGTTAATCATAAATTGAGTTCTCCTTAACTTTCAGAATTACTGAGAAAATAAAAGTCCATACCAGAAAACTGGGTCAATTAGCCAGACACTGTGAAGGGATCATAAGTGAGAGAGTTGCAACTGCTGGATTTTTCATTTTAAAGTCAGTACTATGCAGCCTGGAATGCACTCCAGGTCGCAGCCCTCAGCACATGCCCCTTGCAATCATGGCCACCATTTTTCTTTCACTGTGGGAAAGTGTCAAATCCTTTCTCTTTGTGTGTGCGTATTTGAGTCACAGGAAATGGTCTTTACATTCCACTCACAGGAATGAATGAGGTGTGAGAACATTTTAATTTCACATAAACGCTTCATGCCTTTATCAGACTGAATCTGCTTTCGTTTCTCTTATGTAATTGCATTTAAAATTCTCATAATTATAAAAGTGATATAGGTTCACTATGGAAAATTTGGAATGCAGATAACGAAAGAAGTGTGGGAAGCCATCAAAAGTCATTCAAAGAAAACTACTATTAGCATTTCCTATTGTTTGGAAGCCTTTTTATTAAAATTTGATTACAATTTTTGTCATTATTAAGGGTCCCCTTTATATATTCAATAAAAGTACCTAGGAAATAATTTATAATTTCACCATACATGATTATGATAATTATAAATAGATCATTATGACAATGTTATAAGTTTTATTTTAAAAAAGGCTTATTGTAATAAACAATAAGCAACGATGAAAACTGAGAAATAAATCTGAATTTGCACCTACATAATTAGAGGCAATTAATGATAGCACAATTAAAGTCCCAGCTCTGACACAAACGTATAATGTGATGAAAAATAAGTTGCTTTACTGCTCTTTAATCCAGTTTTATCTGTAAAGCAAAGGGATCAAATTTTATCCCTAAGGTCCCTTCTTGTGTTAAAGTTTTCTGATACTAGGTGGAGTAGAGTCAACAGTTGAGCATTTCTTTGCCAGATATTACCCATAAGGCAACCACTTCTAAATATTCAAATTATTAATTTCTGTTTTTCATTTATAGTTGAGCTTTTCCAGATGATCACTTTAATTCTCCATCAATAAAAACACAGAAAAGAATAAGTGAATGAACTAATCAGAAACTGTTTGGGAGACAATGAGGAAAAACTGAGGGTTGCTAGATGGGCGGGGGGAGTGGGGGGTGGGGGGGAGGGTGAGGGGATTGGAGGGCAGTCGGTGACCACAGGATGGCCACGGGGTTTGAAAATTAATCTGGGGAACGTAATTTGGTGGTTACCAGAGCGTAAGGGGGTTGGGGGGTGGGGGATGAGGGTGAGGGGGATCAAATGTACGGTGATGGAAAGGGAGCTGACTCTGGGTGGTGAACACACAGTGTGATTTATGGATGATGTGATTCAGAATTGCACAACTGAAATCTATGTAATTCTACTAACAATTGTCACCCCAATAAATTAAAAAAAAAAAAAAAAAAAAAAAAAAAAAAAAAAAACACAGCCAAAGAAGTCAATGTAAGAGTTATTCTACTAGTTATAAGTGCATTCATACTGTAAGCAGACTAAATTGAAATAGGACAGAAATGACATTTGAGCTACAATATAGTCAAGTCTCTTCCTAAAGCAAAGTAGTTGACAATCTATAACAACCTTAAGAACTCCATTTGTCTAAAAGAGAAGAATCATAGAATCAGTGTGGAGGACAGTGGAGCAGTAATATAACCTAATCTTGCCTTATATCTTGGATGGTAAATTCAAATGCATGCAGAAACCATACATATAGGTAATGTCTCCTTATATCTGACCCATTTCAAACCCAATGACAAAGTGACAGCGGCTGGGGTAAACTGCAAAATACGTGCTCAATACAAGATACAAAGATCCACCAGATCGCTGGCATGAAGAATGTGGGCACAGCACAGCCAAATCTGATTTTAAAGAGAAACTAGCGATCCAGCTCTGTGTGTGTGTGTGTGTGTGTGTGTGTGTGTGTGTGTGTGTGTGTGTAAATTCCCAAGCTTCTAATTTTGGCTCAAAGTTTTTTCTTCACTCTGTGGACCAAATAGCACAACAGTGGGCCGCCAATTTGCAGATCTCTAATTTATATAGAAAAATTAAGTTCCTCCATTTTCTGGAATGCATGCTACGTAGGCATGCTACTGAACCATTCAGGCAAAAAGTGGAAGGCCAGGGCAACCACCTGGCAAAGGGAGGACTTCAACTACAGTGCCATAAAACAAGCTCAACATTTAGACCCAATGAGATCAATTCTGAAAGTATTGCCTCCAAATAGCTACGTTTCCTCACCTATAAATCAAATAACTGATGCGAATTGGGCTTTATCTGTACGTGAATAAACATGCAGCTCTTTGGTTTTCAGACTTGGCACCCTAAAGCCTATTATCAGTGTATGCAATTTCCTTGAATTCAGTTTGAACAAAATTATCCCAAAGCCCCTCATCCCCTCACCTCCACCTCCAGGCATGAGAAAGGAGAAGCATCATGGGAAGCGAGCTATTCCACTGCTTGGCTGACACGCTAAACATTAGAACACTTGTCTCTCCTTCTCATTCCTATAAAAACATCTGTGCAAAGAGGGCCCAGCTGGCGTGCAAATATGTTCCATGATGCAGGCCAGCTTCCAGCCCCTTTCTATCACCCTTTGTCTTGTCTCCTGTCTGCCATGGTGCATTTCCCTTTTAAACAGCTAATGCTTAGTGAAAAAAATCGTTGTTAACAGGTTAAAAGTTAATGCGCTTCATCTGTTTTACCTCCTTCCATTAGTAAACTTAGACCAGCAAAGGGGTATTTGACACATTACCCGTTTGCCTATCTCCTCCATGGAAGAAACTATGAGGGGTGCTCAAGAGCTGTTCATCAAAATGTCAGGCTCTAATTTGGTAAAATCATTACAACACCTGCTTTCTGGGAATTACTGTGAAATCTCACTCCTTTTCCCTTTGTGTACAGCCTGCTATTGGCCAAGAAATACACCCACTCATGACTTTTATTTATAGTTCAAGGCCTGTTTGGGATGGTGAGGAGAAAGGAATTTTCGGGAATCAACTAGTGGTGAACAGTCCTTAGAAGAAGAGGCTGAAAGGTGCTGAGACTACTAGGGAAGGAAGCCCCCTGAGATTCTGGGGTTCTTATAAAATTGTTAGGGACTTCTGAAGTTTCCATTAGTTCATACTCAGTAAGCGATGAGAACAGTTTCACCTGGAAACTATCTCAACTCCAGCCAAAGCAGCAAGCATCTGATATTCAGATAAATTTTAAAAATACAATGTGCAAAAAAAAAAAAAAAAAAGTAAGTCTGAAGTGCTTGAAAGTCATAGAGAAGGCTCAAAATGGCAATCCTTTGGAGACCACAGAACTGGGGTTCTGGGAACCAAAGCTTATATTCAAGAGTCAGGTCTTCACCTATTTCCACCGTCCATTTTCCTGCACAGTGACTCTCCTCTCCTACACTCCTCCCTGCTGGTCACCCAACAATACCCTCAGCAAAACGAAAATGCGGGCCTTCTCAGCTCATTGGGGGATTTGAAGTAGTTTTTAATTCCAAAATTACTCATGCCTTTTTACCTACCACCTCTGCAGCTAGAAGAGATAAGAGCTAAAAAACAAGTCATAAACCCTGACGATGAAAAAAGATGGAAGTCTCCTGGAAATCAGCTGCTGATTTTCCTAAGAATGAACCACCATGCTGTCCTACCAATTAGCATTGTCGTATGTAGCAAATAAAAATACAGGACACCGGTTATATTTGAATTTAAATTCAAATTCAGATAAACAGTAAATATTTTATTATACATCACAAATATTGCAGGAACATTATTTATATTAAAGAATTATTCATTGTTTAGTTGAAATTCAACTGGCCATCCTATATTTTATTCAATAATCCTACCACCAATGGATTCAGGAAAATGGCTGGACTTTAGAGCCCAGTGAATTGAAGAAGAAAATTCATTCACCAACATTAGAAAACAATAATTTAAAAATGTAACAAGCTCTTAATGGCCAGAAAAAGGCTGAAGGACCTATCTTCTCCTGCCACTTTACACAGTCAGCTAGCCCAGTGATTCTCTACCATGGCTACACATTAGAGCCACTAGGGAACAGCTAAACATCGCTGACATTTACACTATGTCCTGGACCAAATGTCTCGGAATGGGATTTTTAAAGATGCCCCATGATTCTAATGAACAGTCAGACTGAAAACCATTGCGCTGAAAAAGCCGTAAAGAAAAGCTGAAGTGTGATAGAGAGTGTGCATGACTGTTTCAGCCCAGGTTCCCAAACTCTGCTGCACACTGCATTCTCCCGGGGATCTTTAAACATTCCTGTTGCCTGACACCCACCTCCAGGCATTCCAATTTAATTAGTGTTGGGTACAGGCTGGGCATCAGGAGTTGTAAAAGCTCCTCAGGTGTTTTAATGTAGGACAAAGTTTGGAAACCACTCTGAAACTTACATACCTCTGTTTCTTCGGATGACAGCAGCACTAATTACTTTTGTGGGTGTAGGAGTGAAATCAGACCTGCCAATCATATTTAAGAATAAATTAGATGTTACTTTTTAAGCTTATCTTTCCCATGTTGGCTGGGAGATTTAAACCCTATGAATGGAATGCTGTTTTCAAGAACTTAACTCTGCTTCTGTTTATAGGACACCTATTAACCCCTTTGCCAGAAGGTTTATCGGTGGGAGGGTAATGGTCACCCAAGACCTTTGTAACTCCCTGCTTTCAATCAAAAACAATAATAATGATTACGTGCTGATATAATTCAGAGGCTTCTTTTGTGCATAGAATTTGCTCTACGCACAAATGGATGGATTGGCTTGGAGGGAAGAGCGTGATGCCAACCTTTTGACTAATTCACAAAAAGGAAGAAAATAACCTGGGCTTTGCTACATTCAAATGTAGTCATAAGGAACACTGTATTCCTCTGATTTTTCTTACAAATTGCTAAATGCACAGTGATCCCTGGAACTGTTAGTCCTCCAACATTTAAAAGGTTACTCACCCTCAAGAAATTATTCAGCCCTGATCTGACAGGAAGTGCAAGAGCATGACTTTTTAGTGCCAAAGCCAATAGATCTGAATTTCCAAAGAAGCATGCTTTGTGGGAGGATATGGGCTTTACCCCAACTGGATGGGTAATCTGAGAGCCAAAGGAAGACATGACTGTCAGAGAGGACACCTGACAAGTTCCAGAACTTCAGCTCAGGGAGGTATTTCACAAGACTGACCAATTTATCAAAAGCAGACAAATACTGCCAGCATGTGGTGTGTCATGGGGGAGTTGATGGGGTTCATTTGTGATGAAGCCAGAGTCTGAACATCCTGCCTGATAATGGAGAGGAAAATAAAATGATAAAACTATAACCAATACAAAGGAAAGCTTACATCTACTATCAGGGCTGCCTTAGGTTTTACCACCATGATAAGATAAAAAGGACTTTCACTGTCTGTGTAAGGTATGTAAAGACCATAAAACATTTTCTCATTTCTCGTATTTTGAGAAAACTTTGGAAACATAAAATTATCTTTTAAATACAAATAATTAACGTTTCTCATTACTGTGCTTTTGAGCCTTATTCATGTAGTTCATCATTTCATAACTAATGGACTTTAGGATTACTGAAATTGTACACGCTTTTTAATATTTTCTAGTTTGTGAAGAGTAATAGGACAATAGGTGCCAGATTTATATTGCAGGAAATAAATAAACCGGTCCGAGACATAATAAAATATTAGGAAAACATGAGTTTAAAAACTTGACGTACATCCAGGGTGGCTCTTCTTTTAAGAGAATTGAATACATGAAAGTCTATGTTGACACAAAAATCAACATTTACTTCAATTCAGCTTAGGATTCTATCCTTCAGAGGCCTCCCCAGTAGGGTTGTTTTCAATACTAAGTTTTGGAGTACAATTTAAAATGAAATTTTAACATCAACACATAAATTCTCAATGAAGAAATATTGGTTCAAATGAGGGACACATATTGTCATAGGTGAAAGAAGCAATTAAAATTTCAGAGGGTATCAAATACCCTAAACTACTTATTTGGTATACTGTCTCTGGGACATTTAATTTGTTTCATGTAAACTCATTAACACATTTTCAGCATTTTTCACTGAGAATTAAGAACAGTAATTTTTTTTCACAAGTTACTTGGCTTGGATCTCTCAAAAAGAGTTTATAGATTCCTCATATAAATCAATGAATTGCATTTTTCCTTCATTCCTCAAACTTGACGTTAGCACTTAGCACGTCCAATCACTATCACACTAGCTGGGAGAAACCATAGTGAGCAAAACATATATAGGCCTTTCTATCCTCAAAGAGCTTATAGTTCAGTGAGGGAGGCAGACATAAATTACACAAATTACCAAGGCTAAGGATTCAGAAAAGGAGAGAGAGAGAGATTTGAGCTGAGACAATGCTCTTAGTAATAACAGCTACCAGTTACTGACATTATGCTAACTGTTGAAAACATATTAGCTCACTGAAACCGTGCAACTACCTACTGAATCAGGTACTTCGTATCCCATTTTGTACTTGAGAAAGCTGAGGCTGAGACAGCCTAAGCAGTTTGTTAAAGGCAACTCACACAACTAGGGAGTAACAGAGCCTGCAAATGAACCCAGATGCTGCCTCCAGAACATGTACTGTATTCTTAACCATTAGTCATAGAGCCTCTCCAGGGAAAAGGATGAGATGGAGTATAATCGTCTGCTCGGGCTGTGATGAAATATTTTAACAACAGAAAAATTATTTCTCACAGTTCTGGAAGATGGGAAGTCCAAGATCAAGGTGCTGGCCCATTCGGTTTCTGATGAGGGCTCTCTTCCTGGTTTGCAGATGCGGCCTTCTCACTGAATGCTCACATGGCCTTCTTTCTGTGGTGCACAGAAAGAGAGAGAGAGAGAGAGAGATCTCATTCTCTTCCTCTTCTTATAAGGTTACCAATCCTACTGAGTTAGGACTCCACCATTATGACCTTATTTAATTGTAATTACCTCCTAACGCCTTTATCCCCAGATACAGTCAGATTGGGGATTAGGGCTGCAGCATATGAATTCTCAGGGACACAGTTCCGTTGACAGCATAGAGTAAACTAAGTAGGAGAAGACCAAGTGTTCCAGATAAGAAATAACTATGATTACAAATGACTAAGAGTGTAGGTTATAACAAATATGCGTGTTTGGCTAATTTTCTAGCTTAATCTAGCAACGTAACTACCTACCGACAGAATCCAATTTCTGTAACAGAAAATACCCTCCCTTCAGATAAAATATTTGCAAACACTGTCACCTAGTGGTAATGGGCAGGAGGTAGCTTATGGGCAAGTATTACTGACTGAACAGGTGTATTCAGCTGCTTACTTGGGGGTGCTGACTTATCAATTTCCTCTTTTACTGTGTGCACGCCCAAGTTGCTTTTGCTAGGAATAAAATACATTAAATTAAGCATTACAACATCAAGGCAGTTGCCACTTCTTTCCACTGAACACACACACACACACACACACAGTTTCAGCCTCTCAGAGAAAGATCAGGACCCTAAGTTTAATCCCATCCCACTTGAAGTTAGACCAAATACATGTGGGCTAACAGAACAGTGAGTAATATAAACCATTAGTTGTATTCAGCCGTGTAGATTTGGGACACTGTACTGGATAGAGTCTCAAATGGTTGAGTAATGTCAGAAAACAAAAGGAATATGTAATGAGTACTGGAATATAGGAAGTCATAGTAGCAACTACAGCTTTGTAACTAGTTGAAAAAATTCGGACACTAGTTTTTTGTTTGTTTGTTTTTATGTACATATATATCAAACTAACTGGAGTCAGTACTATTCTTGGCAAGTAAGAATCATAATTGATATAAATATTCAGTCTTAATTCTAACTGGCTTAGGTGCTAAAATCACCTGAAGAAGTCAGCTTAACAGGGGTGTAATGGTAAGGGGAAGCGGTGCCAATAAAGGGATTACATACAAGCTGTTTGGATCCTTATTTTCCTCCACTACACATGAGGATCCTTCATTTAGGATAAACCTTCCTTCTGGTTCAACCAAAGTACTTTTCTCAGAGGAGCCATCTCTAGATCCTCTCTCTGAAAGATAGCAACTTTCAATTTTAGCCTCATAAAATCCTAAATGTAGAATAAGAACTTGACAGGTTAATTAGTCCACTAAAGCTCAGATGTAAGTATCATTGAGTGCATTGGTTAAAACTCTTTATATTGCAAGTAACAAGAAAACTCCAATTGAATCCACTTGAGCAAAAACTAAACAGTTCAGGGACATCTCAAGAAAACCTCATGTAGGGCCCACACAGCACGACCAGAACTCTTTTTCTCCCTCACTATTTATCAGCGCAGCTTTTGATTCTATTTGAGGCTGACTTAAGCTTCAGGGACCCAAGATGGCAGCTGGCAAATCTGGGCTGCAAAGTTCAAGTACAGAAGGGGTTAATAAAATCCATTCTTCCAGCAGCCCCACAGAATTTGTCATTTTATTTCATTGACTTAGATTCAGTCACACCTCTGAACCAATTATATAACCACAGTGATGGGATAATCTAAAGCTGAAGGGCACTATCAATTTTAAACAATCCACATGGCTGAAAATGGAAGGAAAGATGAATTACCCAAAGAATAATCAACACGCTTTTGGCAGGAAAAGGACGAGAAAATTGATGCTGGGATGTTAACCAATAAAAGCCCACAATATTGGAATGGTGTGCCTTTGCTCCAAGTGAGGCTTGCACCTATTCAGGGTGAAAAAACGTATACCGTGTTTCCCCGAAAATAAGACAGGGCCTTATATTAATTTTTGCTCCAAAAGAACCATTAGGGCTTAAGCTCAGGGGATGTGTCATCCTGAAAAATCATTTTAGGGCTTATTTTCCGGTTAGGTCTTATTTTTGGGGATACACGGTAGCAATAGGGCTCGTGGAGAGTTGAAGCTGATGCTCTCCGTAGCAGAGCCAGGAGAGACTGCAGACTGACTGGGTCATCATCATCATCACTGTTAGTCAAACCTGCCTCCTGGTACAACTCTTCATTTTGATATCAAAATAGCACAGGAGCTGTGACAGTTCAATTGCCTGATCTCTTCTCAGATGGCTCTTCTGTTGCGTTTGTCAGATCCTTACTCTCCTCCCTGTCAGTGAACCAGGGCAATTACTAAAGTCCTGCACGTAGCCTCCTCTCCCCTCTCTCTGACCTTCTTTTCTTGATCTCAGCCATTCTCCAGGTTTCAATGACCACAATCTTGAGCGTAACTTCAAAAATGTCATCTCCTGGCCCATCTTATGAATCATGGAACTTTGTAAATCACTCCAGTTCTCATTTGCAAACTTTGTGTCTCAGAGTCCTGGGTTTGTTCTTGCTTGATGCCAAAAAGACTAGCTTGGAGTTTTACTAAATATATGAAGGAGCAAGAAGTCTAAGCCACACTCTGAGTAAAGGTTTATTGTTTGGTAAATACCCCTCCCACTAAATGCTAAGCTCTGTGAGGACAGAGACTATTTCACCTGTGGTACCCAAACCAAATTTAATCAGAAAGTTCATGTCAAAATACACACAGCTTTCACTACAATGCAACTCTCCCTTCTACACCTTTTCTGATAACCAATCCTCTCATTTCCACTAGAACAGGTACAGGAAGGAATGCTGGCTAGTTTACTATAGCCATCTATCGGAGCTTTGAACAGCTATACTACGTATCAGGAAGTGCTATTAGGAATTGCATTGGTGTGTGTGTGTTTGGTGGCGGGGGGGAGGGGGGTTATTTGCCAGCATGAAAATTCCCTTCCCATGCTTGGTGAACTCACCTTCTGTGTGAGGAGGCAAAATACAATCTCTCATTGTGTAAACTGACAGTGACAGATAAATGTTTTTTTCTTTGACTTTTGACATTCAGTGCACGGTATGCGGACCTCATCTGGGTATACGGACCTGCATCTGGAACTGTGAATCTTAAGCAATTTTTCTAAACAAGCAGGGACCATCTAGAATTCATTTCACTTGTGACATCTCACTTGTGACATCTAGTGTCCATCGGTGCTAATGGCAGTTCTCTATTCAGACAGTTCCTAAAGAATGATCTTAATAATAATATGGGTAGCTTCTGTGATTTTGCTAATTACCCCTTGAATAGACTCAACAAACCCAGATCAATTCTTTATGATCTGGCCTACCTCAATCAAAAACAGAAGTCTGCAAAGGAAATTGAGAAGAGGAAAGAAAAAAAACGGTGTGGCATCCCAAGACGTAATGGCAGACTCACTGAGAGCAACCAACTCTGTCAACTGTCAAGAGAAGTGAGGACTAAATAATGCATTTTGTAAGATAGAATTCACTGGTGACTTGAGAAGAACCATTTCACTGGATTGGCAGGGACCACAACCTGAAGTGGTAAAACGTTAGAATAAAAGGTAAGAAAATGAAGATACCAAGTCTAAACTTTTTTTTTCCCTCCCAGGAATTTTGTTATCAAGGGAAGTGAATAAATAAGGTGATTGGGGCCAAGGGAGGTTAGCATTTTTTTTGAGATGGAAGTCATTACAACATGTTTACTTGTTGATAGAAAAGATCAAATAGGGGGGGAAAAAACTAATGACGAAAAAGAGAGGAGATATGGCCAAGTCCTAAAGGAGGCAAGAAAAGACAGGCTCAAAAAACATGATCCATAGAACAGCTGCTAGGGCTCAGCAGTGCTTCATACATGTTGGCTATCATTATTTCCGATTGCTTCAAGTTTTGAATAATGAATAGGTGTCAGATTTACGAAACATAAATTCATTATTTAAACACATGCAAGAGCTTGGAATCTAGCAGCAGACTGCATTAGTTCAAATTCTAATTCTACCACTTGGCTGACACATTTCTTCTTGGGGCTTTGTTTCCCTGTGTAGAAGAATGGGATAATAATACCTACCTAACTCACAAGGCTGCTTCGATGAGATCGTCCCTGTAAAGTTGAGCACTGCACTGGCACACAGGGAAGGTTCAAGTGTGTTAATGTCACTTGAGCTATTAGTCTGTCCTATAAAGGTACCCGAGAGTCTGTCTTAGGATGCTTTTAGGCACTGTCACATGATTCAGAGTCCTGGAACAATAAGCTAAGTACCAGAGAGCAGGGCCCTCAGCGCACACACTGGCCAATCCACTGGAAGGATGTGTGAGCCCCGCACAACTCAGAATTCCCCAGTGCCTCACTTTCTAGTGACACCATCTCTCCAGAAGGTACTGTCGTTTAAAAACAAAAGAACAACAACAAAAATCCAAAAAACCAAAACCAAACAAACCAAAAAAAAACCCAGGCACCTCAAAGCAGAAACCTGGAAGACAACCAGGAAACATACTCTGACTAGAGTTGACGAGACAACGAATCACAACCGAGGCTACGCCAAGCCCCCAGCTCTCCGCTCGCACCTGCGCAGTCGCACTAGGTGGGCGGGACACTCGGTTGTAGGTTCTCGCCGTTTCCTTTACGGGCGGCTTGGGCGGAACATCTCGTGAGATGTGCATGTTCTCGCGGGAACTGCATTCAAAACGCTGTGGCGCTTCCCTGAGAGCAAGCTGAGGGAGTCGGCTGACGTCTCTGACTGAGGTGAGTTAGTTGCCCTCACGGCCCTGGGCGCGGGGAACTCCCGCCACCCGCACCAGGGGACAGGAGGGAGAGAGGTAGAGGCAAAGGACTGACGGGAGGTGCGTGTGCAGAGGAATGGTGGGGAGCAGCGTAGGAAGGGCTCCTGGGAGAAGGGAGCTGGGCCTGAGGAAACCTGGGGCTGGGTCTCCGCCGAGGCCCTTCGCCCGGGCAGCTTCCTCAGCGGAACCCTGAGTTCTTGTCAACTAAGTCGCGAGCGGGTCTCAGTTTTCCGTTGGGCCGCCTCGCTGCCCCGGGCATTCTGCATAAAGATGGAGGGCCGGTGTGGCGGCTGGGCTGCCGGGGCTTCCCGAAGATGACAGACACTCGATCTGCGCTGTCCAGTACGGTGGCCACTAGCCCCGTGTGGCAGTTCGAATGAGGAATGCTCTACATATAAAATACACACTGGGTTTCGAAGATTCCATAAAAAGTAATATCTCGTTCATAATTTTTATAATTATTATATGTGGAAATGATAATATTTTGGGTGTAGTGGGGGAAGTCAAATATTATTCAGGGGACTTTCACCTGCATTTGTGTGTGTGGTTCCTTGAACATGAAAAATCACGTATATAGCTCCCGTTATATTTCTGTTGGACAGCGCGTTCCCAGACTCCTGCCCATCAGGTTCATCCCTAATTGCTTTTCACCCTTTGGTTGGGTTAATCTTCTCAAAAATCCTCTTAGTGCCCTTATTTGATTGATGACAAAACAAGACAGTAAATAAATTGCCCGAGTTCGTGTAGCCAGGGAGTAATGAATGTGGGGTGGGAACACAGGCAGCTTGAGTCCCAGAACCTCCTGTCTCCTGGATGCTCTGTGCACGCTGTTCCCGAGCGGCAGAACAGAGAAGTTAGGGACACCAGGCTTTGGAGCGAGCCCCTGGTTCCCATTTCACTTAGCCACTTATTAGCTGACAACCCTTGGGCAAGTTACTTAACCTTTCTGTGCCTCAGTTTGCACATGTGTAAAATGGGGGGATACCTTATATTTCATGGGGTTGTTGAGAGGGTTAAATAAGGTAAAGTATACAAAGCACCAAGCACAATGTCTGACACATATTAGCTGTCGTTGTCATTCAACCCTTTCTTTGCAGATTGATTAACTCTTACTCATCCACTAGACCTCTGCTGAAAAGTCATTTCCTCAGGGAACTGTCTTGTCCATATCCGCCCACCTCCCTCACCCCCACCCACTACCCAGATGAAGACAGCTCCTCTGTGGTATAGGCTCAGATAGCACCATGCATCTCTCCCTCTTGCACGTATAACACTTGTTTGGGGTTTTTGTTTGTTTGTGTTTTGCTTTGTTTGATTTTGTCTCACATCAGGTAATAAAATTGTCAGACATTCTTAGAACAAGAATGTAAATGTAACGGCTTAAAAACTCAGGAAGAAAATCTTTCATACTATGTTTTTATATGGCAGTAGTATTGGAAAAAATATATATGTATGCTTTAATTGATATCAATGTATGGAGCTTTTTGTTTCAGCTTAAATATTTTTATTTTCTCTATTTACAGTAGACTGAAAAATAGGAAAAAGTTATGGAGGCAGATACAATCTCAGATCTTCGTTGTAAGCTCAAAGAGGTTGAAGAAGAGCGACTGAAAGCTGCACAGTATGGTTTACAACTAGTGGAGAGTCAAAATGAATTGCAGACGCAATTAGATAAATGTCGTAATGAAATGATGACCATAACTGAGGTAGGACTCTAGACTCCTGTTTACAAGGATGTGCTTAGCTATTGAAGATTTGTGTTATCTAGCAATTATTATTAATATTATTTTTATTCTTTTCTAAAGATTTTAGATCTAGTTTCCACCCACGCTGATCCCCAATAAAGGGGAATGAACTAAATGAATTCCTAATGCTCTTTCTAACCCAGTGTGTTCTGAGTTTGAAAAAATCAAGTTGTGATCGCTTTCTTCACCACATATTGGATTTTGTATTTTATATTGTCTGCTCTCTT
Source organism: Rhinolophus ferrumequinum (assembly GCF_004115265.2). Taxonomy (NCBI): domain Eukaryota; kingdom Metazoa; phylum Chordata; class Mammalia; order Chiroptera; family Rhinolophidae; genus Rhinolophus; species Rhinolophus ferrumequinum. The sequence continues at coordinate 36,433,475 of NC_046307.1, forward strand.
CCTAGGTGACCTCACTTGTTTTGTAGCTTTAGATAACATTTGAATGCCCCATGACACTACACCATTTCCTTAGTTCTCCCCTAATGTCTAGACTTGTATATTCAATTGCCCGCTAATAGACATCTCAATATAAGCAGACAGAAGAATTGATTCACTGCCCACTAACCAAACATTCTCTTGCAGTTTTCTTTAGCTTACATAGTAAATGTAGTAACATCCATCCAGTTGCGTGAACCAGAAATATAGTAGTTTAACTCAACATCTTTCTGTCCTTTAGTTCTCATTTAATCCACTAATAAGCTCTAAGAACTTGACCTACATTCATTTATACTACTGCCACTCTACTCCAGACCACTGTCATCTCTCCCCTAGACTACTCATGTACCTTTGAGCCAGGTTGCCTGCTTCCCTCATTGCCGTTCTTACCATTCATTCTTACACAGCAGCCAAGTGGTCATTGAAGAATATACAAAAGATCATGTCACAGCCCTGCTAAAAATGTGCAATGGCTTCTTGATTATATTTACAACAGAATCTGAGCTCCTTACATGGGTGTGACGATCCCTATGTGATCTCATCCCTGCCAACCTTTGACCTCATCTCAAACTACTTTCCCTTGTTCTTAGCTATATTTGTCTTGCCTTATGAGCTTCACATGAGCTCTTGCCTCCATCTGAGTTGTTCATACCCCACTTGCATGGATTGAACTCACAACCTTCAGGTTTCTGTTGGATGTCACCTCAGCAGAGAGCCCTTCCCTGACTATGTGTCGTAAAGTTGCCATCATTTACTCTCTTAATTCTCTGCAGTACTAATTATCTCCAGATTATAAGCATCATGAGACAGGGAATTTTGTTGTCTTGTTCACTGCTGTATCTCTAATGTCTGGCACACATTTTTTGAAAGAATGAATAAACCAATTTTATTTAGTAAATGCTCAGTAACATACAAGTATATAAACTTTCATATCAAAATTTAAATATAGCAGGTAAAAATAACTAGTGGCAACTCTTAATTTTTCTTTTTCCTTTAATCTACTTGTATTTTTTTAAAACTTGTTGAAGGAGTTTGAACTGATGCCCCTTTTGTCTTTAAACTTTGTCAGTAAGCAAAAGTTCTGTTAATACTCCTTTTGTCTTAACACTGTATTCATTCAAATGGTCATTTGTGAACATTCTCAGATGACTACATTCTAAAAGTAAGGACTGACTTAGTATTTCACTTTCCACATAGTCCACTGTTTGTTCATTTTATTGAGAGCTGCAGGTAGGACAAACCAAGTAGTTCTCACTAGGAAAACATCAGTGCTATTAAATCTTTTTTTGTGTTTTTTTTTTTTTTTTCCTGGCAGAGATTACTTGACACATTGACTTGCCATGGAACACTTTGCTTCGTTGACAGGGCATAGAAGCAATTACCATATCCCTAGCATGGATTTGAATGTAGTCTCAAAATACACCTTCAGGGTTTTTTAACACTGATTAGCTACAAAGTTATTCCAGATTTAACATGTAATTGTTACATAGAAAGCAGCAAATGTGTAAAACAGGAATGAGACAGTTGAAGGTGAGAACTGCTTATACATGGCTTTAAGTTATTATATTTTTATGCAATTGAATTATAATTGAGTTTCCTTTCAGAATTATGAACAAGAAAAATATACTCTTCAGAGAGAAGTTGAGCTCAAGAGTCGAATGTTAGAAAGTTTGAGCTCTGAATGTGAAGCTCTTAAACAAGATCAAAAAATGCACCTGGAGAAATTAGAAGAACAACTGAGCAGAAGCCATGGACAGGAAGTAAATGAACTAAAAAATAAGGTTTGGATATCTATGCATTTCGGAACAAAAATAGTCCATGTTTATGCAGCAATGTGTAAACTTTAGTTGATGAAGATTTTCTTAGTACCATCTATGCAAACTAGCTGACATTAGGATCATGAGCTCTATTGTCCTAATGTTAGGAGTTGGAACAGTGAGAAACAAGAGTTTACCTAAGGAACTTGTATATGTAACACTCTACTAATTAAATACGATTATTTCATTTTAGTAACCGGATATTTGTTACCGAGTTTTAGTTTAGTGACCAGCATGACCTTCTTGCTTATAGTGTATAGTATGGCAGCCCTTTTTCAGATAGACTAGTCCCCTAGCTTTCTCTACAATTAGTACACTCCGTAATTCCACAAAAGAAACCAGTAGCTTCTTGTAAGTTAATGTACATTAGAATTGATACTTTATAGTTTGTTTATTGAAAATAGTTCATATTATCCAATTCCTATAACGTCTCCATAAGGGAGGTTCCATTATTATCTCCATACAACAGATGAGAAAACCAATATTTAATCAAATTAAGTTATAGAGCTAGAAATTATCTGTCAAAGTTTGAACTGAGCCTGTCCGATTCTCAAGCCTGTATTGCTACACTGAATCCAACGATGCATTATACTGGCTCCATTTCAAGCACACATACAAAATAAAAGGTTGTTGAGTGATTGTCCGTTCCTTTTTGACATCCTTATCTACACAGTGCCCTCAGGTTACCTCTAAGGAATCCAGAACTTTTATCATAGCTCCTCTTTGTATAAAGTCCATACTTTTCAGAACTCTCTCACCCAAAATGTGCCTGACTTTTGTCCTGATTTCTTAGAAGCCTGTTTTCAAATTTTCAGTGTTTGATGTAGAATCTTAAGATTTTTCCATATCTGTGTCTCATCTATACTATTACTTAATTTCTCATTAAGTGGACTTTTCAAGTCTTTTCTCATTTTAAGTAATGTTATCAATGAAATTACATATTTGAGCTGGTTATATTTTTTCTTAATATGCAGTACAAACGTAACTGTCAAAATAAATGTTTGTGTAATGCTTAGAATCATCTTGCATACCACTCTGGCAAATAATAATCCAGCTTATCTGAAACTAATGTTAGTTGAAACATCAGTGACTGGTAATGATGCATTCTTTTTTCCCCCTGGGTGTTATGTTCATTTTAGCAGTAGTTTTCATTACCTAAACAACAAAAAAAAGAGTAATGTAGGAAATATTTAGGGACTAAGGCAAGGCCAATTACAGAAATGGTTTTTGGATGAAGGAAATACTAAATCAGTCAAAAAATATTTTCAGTCTTACTGATGTTCACAGATCACTTGTGCCAAAAATTTGGAGTTTTTATGCTATCTTTCTTTCACTTCTCACATTTAATCCATCAACAAGTTCTAAAACTTGGCCTGCAAAACCTCTATCTGCACGACTACCACTAACTAGTCCAGATCACCATTAGCTTTCTCCTAGATTGCTACTGTGGCCCTCTGTCCAGGTAGCCTGTTTCTATCATTGCTGTTTATGCCATTTATTCTTCACACAGCAGCCAAAGGAGTCAGGAGTCCAGACCTACTCTGGTTACTTATGTGGATTATTTGAATGTTTAAACCTCACGGCATGTCACTGTCTATTAAAAGATAGCTAGCCTTGGCCAAATAGGAAACACCAATAATCTCATCATGCAGTAAGTTTGAGTCAATCAGTGATGTTTTTTAGAAAGATACACATAGACATTCAGCTGAAATTTTTATTTCATATGAAACTAGAAGTGGGAAAACAAGGTAAGAGGCTCTTATTTTTTAAATAGAAAATAAATATCAGAATATATTCTAAAAATGTGAAAACCCTGTTGAAGATAATTCAGTATAGATGATAATTATGACCCTGGACATTAAGCAATAGCTTTTCATTAATAACAGGAGCCATTTAGTGAATGCTGGGCATGGTGCTGAATGTTTTACCCACCCAGTCTCAATTGTGATGGTGGTACAGTCATTTACCAGTTTCACACATGAAGAATGCAACTGAGACAGGTTAAACCTAGGCCTGACTCTGAAGCTTCACCCTTCTGCTATAAGTTTGTTCCCTTTGAAGCTATATACTCTCAGTTTGCCAAGATTTGGAACTATGTGGCATTTTAGAAAGAGTTATTAAGTAGTTTTGTTCAGCTTGATTATCTTCAAAATAATTATCCTGCAGGGACCAGAGAAGTTTGTACTGCAGCTTATGTTCTGATACCCTTTGGTAACCTGATTTATAAGATTGTGATTTTTTTTTTTTTTTTTTTACTTTAGTTAGAAAAACTGAAAGCAGAATTAGATGAAGCTAGGCTTAGTGAAAAGCAGCTGAAGCACAAAGTAGATCATCAGAAGGAGCTCCTCTCTTGTAAATCAAAGGAAATGCGGATAATGTCTGAACGTGTACATGAAAGCATGTCTTCAGAGATGCTGGCTCTTCAAATTGAGTTGACTGAAATGGAAAATATAAAGGTAATTTTTATGGCATATGTGTTCTCAGGTTGTCTTTTTTTTTCCTTGCATATTTTTTACATGTTTTTGTAATAATCCTTATGAGCTTCTTTTAAGGCCAAAATTTTTTTTTGGCCTATCTTTGATCTAACTAATTAAAAAATCTTTTACAGAGTTTTTAAGTGAAGTACTTCATGCATAATAAAGCTTTAGAGTACATAATTATATAAGGTAGACGTTACCTTTAGATTAATAAAACCTCTGGAAGAATTTAGAGACATTTGCTCTGATCCTAGTTTGTGTCATAAAAGCCCGATGTAAAACATTGGTCCCTTGGAAGTTGATATGCGTATGAACGTAGTTGTTTTCATTGCAGGCTAAAGTTAATTAAAAATTAAAGCCTTAAATTCATAGGAAAGAAAGTCTCTAGAGCCTTTTATTTGGTTCCCTGCTGAAAAATGTAATGATTTTTATTATTTTATTACGCACCTTACAACCTTTAACTAGTTTTTCTAGTTTTAGGTGTGAATTACTGCTTATAGGTAAACTGAGCAGCTGCTAAATGAAGGATTATTCAAGAGATTTTCCTCTTTTTCAATTCCTATTAAATAGACCACCCTCAAAGAAGAAGTGAATGAACTACAATACAGACAAGAACAACTAGAACTTCTTAATTCTAATTTATTGCGCCAGGTAGACCGGCTTAAAGAAGAAAAAGAGGAGCGAGAGAAAGAAGCAGTTTCTTACTATAATGCCTTGGAGGTATTAGGATTGCGGTACCATCTTCTTTTCCAATTTATAATAAATTGTTTTCTTGCTAATCTAATTTCTATTAGCTAAATTGTTTTGTTTTGAATTTAGAAAGCTCGTGTAGCAAATCAAGACCTTCAAGTGCAATTAGACCAGGCACTCCAGCAAGCCCTGGATCCCAATAGTAAAGGCAACTCTTTGTTTGCAGAGGTACTTACAAACAGTCCATTGATTCAATTGGCATTTCACTTAATACAAGCGTAACTAAGCATGTTAATATTTTTAGGTGGAGGATCGAAGGGCAGCAATGGAACGTCAGTTTATCAGTATGAAAGTGAAGTATCAGTCACTAAAGAAGCAAAATGCATTTAATAGAGAACAAATGCAAAGAATGAAGGTATGGAATTATCACCATCAAAGGTTTAATAAACCTATTCCATATGAGCATGTACAAATGTATTAAAGAAAGCATCTTTTCAAGGAGTGTTCTTGAAAGTTATTTCTAGAACGACATGATTTTAGAAAATGAGTATTTTTAAATTGAGCGAAAGATTCATATATATTTTATTTTTTTAAATCTTGTTAGTGAAGATTTAGTAATAGTATATTTAGTATCCATTGATTGATTGATTGATTTTTTGTTTTTTAATAGTTACTGACCTTGCCAGAGAGGTATAAATCTTCTGTGGAGTGGGGGACGAAAAGAATTAAATGTTTTTATTTCCTGCTGTTGACTTGGTGTCTTTTGAGCATAGCCCTAAGATTTCTACTTCAACTAAAACTAACTCTGACATTCTTCAGTTCTTCCTCTAAGGCTTATTTATAGAGTGAAATTTGGATTTCCTTTCTTTGCAGTTCCCCAAGTCAAGCATATAGGCCCTTTTAATTGTAAGGGTTTGTTGTTCATCCTTTTAGTCAAACAGGAGGTAAGAGAAAAACATGTGGAAATTGGAAAGATTGCAGAATTATGTCAGCCCTTAGACTCCTGATTCCTGATCTGTTATACCTAACCTCTCCTAACGTTGTAACTTGCAGTCTGGAAGGTTTCTTGCCTTTTATTTAGGAGATTTAGCAAAGAAATAGGAAAGGTGAGTGATTAAACCTTGGTGTTAGATGAATATGGGATTGAGTCCTCATTCTGTCACTTGGTAGCTGTGTGACTTGCAGTCTGGAAAGTTTCTTGCCTTTTATTTAGGAGATTTAGCAAAGAAATAGGAAAGGTGAGTGATTAAACCTTGGTGTTAGATGAATATGGGATTGAGTCCTCATTCTGTCACTTGGTAGCTGTGTGAACTTGGACAAGTAGTTTTACTTTTTTTTTAGAATTGTCCTGGAGTTAAATAAAAGCATAGAAAGATACTTGCATGGTGCTTGGCAAGTAAGGAAGTGCTGACTTAATATACAATAGCTGTGGCTTTTATTTCTTAGGAGTTTGACCATGCTGACTGGTTTACTGAGGGTCTCCACTATCTGGGAATAATTTCTTTGTAAATTTTCTTACATTTGCTTTTTGTTTCCTTTCACTATTTGTTGGGCTACTACTGCTGTTAATCTCCTAACGTTCCCATCATGTCCCAGACTGTCTTTAGACAAAAGTAGCATACTGGATCTTCTTAGGCTAAATGTGTTGTCTAGCCTCCAGTCTGAAGAAGGAACAAAAGATGGATTCTTAAGAATGTTAAAAGTCATATTACTCTTTCTTGTAGCCATACCTGCACCCACATATCATTGCTTGCTTTACTTAAAATTATATTTAAACTAACTGACACTTTTTTAGAACTCCAGAAATTTTTGAAGGCAGAAAGAAATTCTAGGTTTAGATTTTAGTTAATTTCCTTTCAATTGCTATGAAATTCTAGTTTTAAATGGAGTCATAATTAGGTAAGTTGATTGCTGCTCTTAAATGTATATGTATATTGAATATTTTCTGAATATCCTTAGACTGCTTTTTACCCTTTGCTTTCTATCCTTGTGCTTTGTGAATCTCACATTTGTGAATATGAATAGCTTAATAATTTCCCCCACTTAATATTAATGAAGTTAATTAAAATTTTTGAGGAACCCCATCAAACCCTCAATGACAGTGCATATGATGAGTAGAGTACAGCATTTGGCCAGGTTATTTATGAGTTAAGTGACGTCCTTGCAGACCACAGCCATGCAGTTCAGTTATGTTTCACCGAAGTACAAAGATTTGTTATGGACTTCAGATATCACTCATAAGTAGTCAAAATAAGTAACTAAATTTATTGATATGAGTGTTTTCAAATTATTGGATTATTAGACTAGAAATAGCTAATTAGTTTAATTTCCAAAATGAGTTCAGAGTAATATAGTACAAAATATGAATTATACCAAAAATATGGTTATCAGAATCTTCCTCTTTCAAACTCACTTTTATGGGGGTGGGTAATTTTTCTTCTTCCAGTTACAAATCGCCACATTGCTACAAATGAAAGGGTCTCAGACTGAATTTGAGCAGCAGGAACGGTTGTTTGCCATGTTGGAGCAGAAGAATGGTGAAATTAAACATCTCTCAGGTGAAATTAGAAAACTGGAGAAATTTAAGGTATGTGTAACAGCTTTTAAAAACACAACTAAATTTTGGTTTGACTATCTAATACTTTTAACTTCAATAGGATTCTTTATTATATAATTATAGTTTCAGTTGAGGTTGACCAATATTTAAATTAATTTTTTCTTCTAGGTTATTTTTGCTTTTTACTGATTTTAACTGTTACTTCTTTTAGTAGAGCCAGCGTCAACGAACCTTCCTCATACTTGTTATTGTGTGTAAGTTATAATTCAAAGTGCCCGTATCTTTAGAGTTTGACTCATTGAGTTTTAATGTGTCTCTTTTTTATCAGCATTACATGTACAAATACTCCTGAGCTTAATGTAAATGGAATCATTCATTATATACTCTTTTGTTTCTGTCTTCAACTCAATTATGTCAGTGAGACTTGTTCCTCATGTTGCTTGTTATCAGTAATTGATTAATTTTCAGTTCTGTCCACCTCCATTTTTTAATGAATGCACAGTAGGAGCTTTGTCACATCCAACATTATGTGGCAATTGGAATTTATAGAAGTCTTTAATAAACTATTTGAAAAACTTATTTTGAAATAAATTCAGATTCCCAGAAAAGTTATAATTCCTTCCTCTACACTCTTCACCTACGTTCCCCAATGGTCAATTTTACCATATTTGCTTTTATATTTCTGTCTCTCTCTTCATATGGGTATATTTTTTTCTTAAACATTTGAGAGTAAATTGCAAACCAGATATTCTTTTTCCCTGTAAGTTGCACCTCAATGTTACTGAAGTTCATCCTCTTATATAACCACAGTACAATGATCAAAATCAGGAAATTAGCCTTGATACATAGTACAAGCTCAGCTGCCTTTTACATTTTACCAATTACTGTTGATGTCCTTTATAGCAAAACAAAAATACCCGAATGCTTTCCGTGCTAGGGTCCAGTCCACAATCACATGTTGTATTTAATTGTCAAGTTTCTGTAGTCTCCCTTAACCTGGAACAATTATTCCGTCTTTTTATGTCTGTCATGACTTTGACATTTTTGAAGAGTAAGCCAGTTACTTTGTATATGGTCCTTCATTTTGGGTTTGTGTGAAGTGACTAGAATCAGGCTACTGTGTTTCCCCGAAAATAAGACCTAGACGGATCATCAGCTCTAATGCGATCATCAGCTCTAATGCGTCTTTTGGAGCAAAAATTAATATAAGACCCGTATCATATCATCTCATATCATATATTAAAATAAGACCAGGTCTTATATTAATTTTTGCTCCAAAAGACGCATTAGAGCTGATGATCCGTCTAGGTCTTATTTTCGGGGAAACACGGTATGTATTTTTGACAGAATATTATAGGAGTAGCTTTTTTTTCTACGTGTTTTCTTGGCTATTTTTGCATGTTTGTTTTTCTCTGTGAATAAGTTCCAAAAAAAGCTTATTGATATTTTTAATTAGAATTACATTACATTTATAAATTATTTCAGGGAGCACAGCTCTCTTCTCATTAATGAAAGAGCTAAAATTTATAAGTGACAGATTTTTTAAATGTTAACCTCTTAGGCATTCTAAATTGTAGCTATTAGTGTATAATAAAAATTTAAGTTTATGTAACTTTATTTCTTTCTTTTATAAGAACTGCTGAAAGGACTACAGTTTTGGTTAAATTTGCCGGTACATGTGGCTCACCCGTGGGCTCAGCACTATACTTTGAAAATTATGGCTTTAGGAGGTTTTAACCTGCAATCTTTTAAATTGTTTACAAGTTTTTAAGCAGATTTATACTTTTTTCACCCTGGAGAAGTCATGTAGAGATTCCATCAGAATCTCAGAAGAGTGGGTACCAAAAAGTATCTCTACTCTTTTTCATATTTTCCTAATTTTAGGCTTTCTCATAAAGGCCTTAAGTAAACCCACTGAGTATGTATTTCTTCCATTTTAAAAGGAGAGGGAAACCAGAGGATACAGGTGTGGTTAGGAGCATACGCTTTGGAGATAGATCTGGGTTCAGAGTCTCTCTTCTCAGTTTACTTGCCTGTGGCATCTTAAACCTGTGCCCTTATGGGCCTGAAAGGAATGCTCATTCTTGTACCTACCTACTTCAGAGGATAAAGTTACAATGGCTCTTGCTTAGCACAGTGGCTGCTTGTGATAAGTATCCAATAAGTGGTAGCTGATACTATTAATAAACATATACTAACCTAATTTGTTATTTAAGTAATAAGTATTGTTTTCTTTAGAGTTTATATGAAAGTGTGGAATCTAAGCCTTCAGACAGCTCTGATGCTTTGAAAGATAACACCTATTATACAGATTTACTTCAGATAAAGCTTGACAACTTAAAGTAAGTGTTGGTTGGATGGAAAGATGGAGAATCTTTTGACTTTTTTATAATAAGTAGTATTAGAGACTACAGATTTTTGTTTTAATATTGCCAAAAGAAAATTCCATAAAAGAAAGGCAACAAAAATATCTTTGGGCAGTAAATGAGTTTTATTCAAGATATAGTTAGTGCTGATTATTGAAGAAAAAATACTTTTAATGAGTAATTAAATATTTTTATTTCTTTGTGTTTAGCTTTTTAGTTTGGTAAGAACTATATGAAAAGAAGTTTAACGTAGAAAATGTTCTTATAATCTAAATTTTCAATAATAAATAGCACGTAATTTTAAACTTAAAAGAATTTAGTTACACATGCATAAACGTGGAAAGAATAATTTCCCCCTTTTGTCCATTTCCTTTGAGGCATGCTTGAGACTTTTTAGTGTTTTATTTAAAAGTGCCATTGTTAAAGCTTATTTTGTTTATTGTTACTTTGTTACTAAAAACCCCACATGGAAATGTATTTTTTGACTAAGAGTTCAAATATAGAATAAAAGATATTCACTAACAACTAAACGTATTTATATTATGTTATTTTAATACCTTTTGTCCTCCCCCCCTTTTTTTATTAATATAGCAAAGAAAATGAAAGCAGTAAAGGTGAATTGTCCATACAGAGAATGAAAGCATTGTTTGAGAGCCAACGGGCTCTAGATATTGAGCGAAAACTTTTTGCCAATGAACGATGCCTCCAGCTTTTCCAGAGTGAAAATATGAAACTGAGAGCTAAAATAGATGAGTTAAAACTGAAGTATGAACCTGAAGGTATGTATGTCTCATATATTTTGTCTTTTAAATCATGAGACGCTCTGAGAGTTCATACCAATTTTTTTTTACTACAGCTTTATATGCAAATCCCATTGCAAACTAATTTGTAGCTATGTAATCTCTATTTAGTAAAAAAAAAAAATCGCTTCAAAATGGGTAGGGAAATTCAAAGAGAACTGGGTACTAGGTATGTATGAATATAACAGGTATTTTTTGGGGGTATCTAGTAGAACTTGACATTTGAGACTTTGCCGTTTAAGATTGAAGCATTGTATGTAATACCAAAGAGTCAATTTTGTTGAGGCAGTTGATGTTTGGAAATTCTGTTAGTTAATACTATTTATAGAAAACCTAAAATTATGGAAACTTAAACAAGATAGGTAGTTATTCCTCCCCCTGAAAAGCGTCCGGAGGAGGCATTCCGGGACTGGTCAGAAGGTCAGGATGTAGGCTGCGTTCTCGTTGTTGGTCAGTATCCATCTTGAGCGGAATTTAGTCATGACCCCTCCTGCCTATGAGAAAAGCTGAGAAATGCAGTCTTGATTCTCAGGGTTCAGGTTCCTAACTACGTCTTGGGGATTCTGTTGTTAAGGAAGAATAGTAGGACAGATATTAGAGGACAATTAGCAAGTGGAATCACTGAGATAGGAAATAGCCTAACCATACAGGCTGTGCATCTTACACACTAAAAAGAGTGATGTTACTGTATGTAAATTTAAAAAATGAAAGGCCAAAGTCTAAGAATATGATGGTTCTTGAACCAAAAAAAAAGTGTTATTACAAGTTTTAGGTTATAGTTTTTGCCCCTAACCTCACGCTCTCTCTTCATTATTGCCTCAATGTCTGGAGTTATTCTCAACAATAGTGGGGAGGCTGTCCGCAAAAAGGCTTCTTTTTCTCTCATCCTTTTTCTCTTCCTTAATTCTAATAGGCTCTCTTAATTAAGAATTATCCATTTTGAATTTCAAAGGTTTGCTGAACTAAACATAGCAAAGAGACTTGAGAAAGAACAGTGAATCTACGTGATACAGGCTGCAAAGGAGCAGTGTAAGAGAAAGGGAAAATAGTGACTTTAAAACATCACTGTAGAGCAGGAACACTACCCCATGTTCGACAAGGATTTCTCCAACTTCACTAAAATTTCGATTCTGAAAATGAAAGATTCATTGGTACGGGAATAGGGAAGACATATTAGAGCGATTACTTCAGTGACTGCATAGGGGTTGGAATGACGTTATGTTAGGCAGTGAGGTAGAAGGCTATTGTAGTAGTCTGCCGGAGACATAATGTGGTTGGAACTGGGGAGGTATCATAGGAGAAGTACGCAGGTTTTGGATATATTTTGTAGGTGGGGCTAACAGGCATATCCAGAGAATTTGACCTGTTCTTTACATTTATCTTTATAACACACAGTACTGAGTGAAGTGGGTACTTTGAATCCCCATTTTAAAGATAAAGAAAATAAAGCTCAGAGAAGTTAAGTACTTCCCCCAATTTCAAGGAGCTGCAAAGTGCTTATACTAGAATTTGTTCCTGGATTCCTTGACTCGTAACCACTGTATTCTTCCTCATCTCCTCACTGCGACCTTATGAAGCCCCATACGACTTTTATCACAACACCAGTAAAGCACGTTTAAGTCGTCATTCCTAAGCCAAATATATTGGGCTCCCAAGGGAAAATGTATAGCCAGATAACCTTTAAAAGATAAAGTTAATGGAGTCCGAGAAAAAGAAAGATAAAAGACAGAAACAGTGTGTATCAATAAGGAGATGAGTGGGTTTTAAAAGAATGGGAAAAAGGAAAGGAAAGAAAAAATAATATCTATAACTAGTTCTACCTCTTTACGTTGATTGTCTTTGATTTATTAACTGGATATATTTTGAATGATTTTTATTCTCAGAGAAAATTGAAGTGCCTGCGCTCAAAAAGAGGCGTGAGGTGCTGCCTGTGGATATAACCACCCCAAACAATGTGTGTGCCGACAGTGCTGTTGGGGAAGAAATGTGTAGATTACCACCTCAGAAAGAGGAGGCACAGTCCTGCACTAGCAAGTTACAAGATGATAACTTGCAGTTCGAAAAGACAGTTTCTGGAAGCACACCAGAAGTCATTCTCTCTCCGCACAAAAGTCTGCCTATGAGTAATCAACCAACAAAGGAAAAGAAATGTGTGAAACTTATAGACGTTCCAGCCATAAGTGAAAGATGTGGAAACACCCCTAACTCGCCCAGGTCAGTGCCCTCTTTCATTCAAGGCAACCAGCACACCTCTCCTTCTCTCCTCTGTCACTGCAGGAACTGTGCTGTTCCTTTACCTGTTTTCTTAGTATTACATGCATTATAATTACCCAGTTTTATCCATCTACCTTCAACTTTTTTAAAACTTTAAGAAAGACTGAAATGATTGCAAGGGTAAAGGACTCCCGAATTAGGGAATTATTTTTAAATGTTACACCTTTCGTTTTCATGAAACAGAAATATCACAGTCTAATACCTCTCTGAATTTTTTTGTTGGTTTAAATAAGTGTATTGTTATTGTTTTCCTGATTCAAGTATGGCCATGGAAGAAAAATTAACTTACCCCTTGAAGCATTAAAAGGGCTTTCCAGTAGTCTAAGAAATTTTAGCCTTCTAGAAAACTGTTAGGTAAAATTTTTTATGGCTTTTGAAATTGTTTATCTTAAGCTTTCAAGAATGGGCCTTGATACCTACCTATTTTGACATTTCAAAATATCAAAGTTAATTTATTTTCGTTTTACATCAAAACTTCAACGCTTCTAGTTTTTGGGTATTTTGAGTTTGTGACTAAAATAGAAGGTGTCGGACATGTATGTCTATAGGAATTCACGTTGTAAGGGTGTTATCATTTAAAAAAATAATACAGGTCAAAAGGTAGAGAAAGTAAATGGAAGAGAAATCTCTCTTCACTTTGTATTTTTTCTTAAATTATTATTCTGCTAGTTGAGAATCAATTTGAGTTTTTTTATGAGATAAATACATCTATCCATACAGCCCAGAATTCCATGTTATTTTTATGTTGCATTTTGCCTTTTGTATATGATGTTAACATTAAAATAGTCCTCTAGTGTTTTATTTATTTATTTATTTATTTATTTTGTTAGGTGTGCTTATGATGGGCACCCTCATTATGTTTTAATTCTTTAATTTAGGCTTTCCTGTGACTTACTGTCAACCTTAAAGATAGTTCTTTAGACATTTAAAACATTAACGCTATTGACATTAAAAGGTTCTTTTAGAAAGGCAGTGACTTAGTTTTCTTAATGGTATTGGAGCCAACTATATATTTTTTTCCTTATATACATAAAAAAATCACTGTCTAATTAGAAGCCCATTGTACTAGAGGATTGTCTCTTCTTAATTCTTCTTAACGACTCTTGAATTCAGAGTGGATGCTTTAATGCCTGTAGGTTAGCTGCTGAATCAAAGCTTCAAACAGAAGTTAAAGAAGGGAAAGAAACTGCAAGCAAATTGGAAAAGAAAACTTGTAAGAAATCACACCCTATTCTGTACGTGTCCTCTAAATCAACTCCAGAGGCCCAGTGCCCTCAGCAGTGAAGACTTTCCTTTAATAAGAGTAAGGTACCACTTGCCCGAAAGGTTGCTTCGGAGCTTAGTAAAGGTTGTCTTTATCTGAAGTGTACCACCTGGCAGGTTATTTCTTTCTGTTCATTGTGCCAAGACATGGCATGTCCGTGGTCTTTTGACCAAATGTTTTAATTTGGTTGAACCACGAGATTTCCTTAAGTGATGACACTTCATGGAGCTTCTATGAATCACAGTGAATAGACTATTAATGAAGGAAAGTGTTATTATAAATCTATTTGTTGTATTTTATATGGATTTTTAAAATGATTGAACATACCGTTAGAGCCATATGTTATATTGTAACTAGATTTTGTCAGTGTTTAAAGGACCTATGTTCATCTTTGTATTTTTAATTCTAAACTTTACAAATAAAGATTTTTTTTTCTTTAAATGACTATAGACTTGCGTATAACTTAATTTCGTATATACTATAGGTGGGTGTGTTAGTCTATACTATATATAGTATACATATATACACATTGTATGGATATGTGTACACACACACACACACACACACACACAGATTTATTTTAAGGATTTGGCTTATGTGCATAAGGAGGCTGGCAAGTCCTAAATCTGCAGTCCAGAAGCTGTCAGTCTGGAGATCCAAGGAAGAGCCAGTGTCGCAGTTTAAGTTTCAAGTCCATCTGCTACAGAATTCACCCTTGCTTGGAGAAGGTCAGTGTTTTGTTCCATCTGGGACTTCAACTAATTGCATGCATTGGCTCACCCACCTCTCCGGAGGGCAATCTGCCTTATTCAAAGTCCACTGATTTAAATGTTAATCTCATTCAAAAACACTCACATAAATATCCACAATGTTTGACCACCTATCTAGGCTCTGGCTCAGCCAAGTTGACACATACAATTAACTATCCCAGTGGGTTAATTAGATAAGTCTGTTGAAAAATATTAGGTAAAAGGAAATTGCCCTTCCTAAATAAATCAAATAATAAACTTTTATTTTTAATTTGCTGCAAAAAGTATACTCTCGGGAAATTAAAATTGCATATTTAATAATGTCTCTCAGAAGTAGCTGAAGGTACCAGGAAGCAATTTTAACCTAAGAAAAATAACAAATGAATGACCATATTTATTGCATTGAATGTAGATCAATTTCTTGCAGCACTGAGTTTTTACTGTGAGCTATGTGCCAGGGGCTCAAAAAAAATCAGAGCTCACATTTAGTAGACCCCCAAAGATGAGTATTGGTAGTGGTGTTATTACTAGTAACAATAGTTATAGCTAACAATAACTAATGTGCCAAGCACTCTTTAACCCCATTCGTATATTACCACGTTTAACCTTCCCAATCTCTCTGTGAGCTGATATTATACCTATCCTCATTTTACAGATGAGGAAACCAAAGCCTCAGAGAGGTTGTTACTTGTCCAAGGACACAGGTATTAGTAAATGATAAAAAAAATTAGAGTCGTAGAGGTTGTGATGGAATATGCAAAGTACTAAAAGAACAGAGAAGGAAACAAAACTGCCTGGGGGCTTTTTATATTTTTTTTCAGCTTTACAGGTTTCCAAAGGCATGGAGAGAACAAATAGCATCACAGGTAGAAGAAATAGCTGTTCAAAGAATAAAGGCATGAAGCAACTCTAGTTCAGTAAACTGAGGGCTTCAAAATGGCTGCATGGATAAAGTTTGTGAAAAATAGTAACAGTAAATTGAATTTGAAGAGATAGCTAGAAATAAAATCACAAAGATCTGGAATTAGGGAAATCTTTTTTTATAAACAAAAACTTAGACATAAACATACTGAGCAACTGATTAAAGTTTGAAGGGGTGACGAGACTTATCCATCTAGCTTCTGCCTTACATCCTTGGGGATTGGGGTAATTCTCTTGAATCTTGTGTCTTTTAGGAATATTTTTTGAAAAATCACGGCTGTAGATGATGGGAAGCGACTGAATAATTGATATAAGCAAAGCAATTGAATTTGAAAGGTTGAATAAATTATTCAGTTTATTTTTAGTAAAAATACACTACAGGCATAATGGAAAATGGATTTGGAAAAACATAAGAATGGAGGCAGAAAAGATTAGTCTGACCATTTGGTAATCCAGGCAGGAAATATAGGTGCAAACTGAGGCAGGCAGTAGGAATGTAGGATCGTGGTTGGATTTAAGGTGCCGTTTAGAGAAGCAAAGTAGTCAGGAGTTGTTGGCAAAATATGTGGGATTCTAGGGGGAAAGGATGCATGTACTGTATGTGGCTAAGCAGTTGTGGTAACAAGAGGAGTACAAGATATTTCTGTTTTGATGAGCACTTTAACTCAGGTAACTTTGGGGTGTCCATGTTGAAGGCAAGGGCTGTGTTGTGTTTCTTTATGTAAGCAAAAATAAATCTTGACCAAACCCTTATACTTGTAAGGAAAATGGAACACTAACAAAACTCTATTCTAGTAAGCACTTTTCCTTCCTCCATTATTATTTAAAAAGTGGCCTTGTGGTCAAATGTTTATAATCATAGTTTTGATTTGTTCAGTTTTCACTGATCAGACAGTATGGGCCTAGAACAAAGATGGTAAAATAATTATGTTTTGTCTCCCCAGGTAAGGTTGTTGGTGGAAGGGAGCTAGTGTTAATTGACTTGCTAGGTGCTTTACCTGTGTTAAGTCTCTTAATACTACATAATTTAGCAAAGTAGTTATTCTTGTAGCATCTGTAGTTAGATATCAGGACTCAAAATCTGCACATAAATGTTAGACCTGGGCAAGTTTATGACTCTGGGAATAGATTTTTTTTTTTCAGGTAATACTTTTTTTGATGTTTTAGTTGTTTTTAATTATGTAAAATGTGTGGATCCAAAGTAAAATCTACAGACCAAGGTATATTTAAGAAGTCCAGTTTCTCTCCCTGCTGTCTTCTTCCACCAGGAGACATTTAAATTCTGTGGTTTATTTTTTCTTTCTTTTTTACATCACAAATATAGATAGGTAGGTATAGATAGATTCTTCATCCTCCTTTTTAGAGAAAAGTAGAATACTGAGTGATATCAGAAAAATTGTGGATAGGAAACATCAAAAGCACATTTGTCCTCAGAATCAGCCAATAAACTGGCAAGGACTGTCAGAATTAATTTTATTGGATGCTAATCAAGGATTTGTAGCAACCAGGTGAACAGTAATCAAGAAAAATCAGCCGAGTCTTGGCATTTCAGGAAATCTCTGAAATCGCCAGCTGACCACTAAGCTAACGGAACGGAGAGGAGATTTCAGTGGCCACACACAATAGAGAACACAGGCTTTACAAAATTAGTGCAGAAAAGTCATTTAAAAATTACAGCAACAGCAACTACAATGGGCAGCAACAGACTGAGGAGGGGGTGGAATCTAATCTCTAGAGTTGGCACATTATAATACTCAAAATGTTCAATTTTCAACAAAAAGTACAAAGCATGGAAGAATAAAAGTATGATCCATACATAGGGAAAAACAAAATAAACTGTCCACGAGGAAGCCCCGACAGTAGACTTCCTAGACAAAAACTTTAAATCACAATTTTAAATGTACCCTAAGAGCTAATAGAAACCATGGATTAAGATCTAAAGGAAACCATGAGAACAGTGCCAAATAGAGACTATCAAAGAGACAGAAATGATTTAAAGGAACCAGATAGAAACTGGAGTTGAAGAGTACAATAACAAATGAGAAACTCACTGGAGGGGTTCAACAGCACATTTGAGCAGGTAGAAAAATCAGTGAACTTAGAAGATTGGCCAATTGAGATTATTCAGGCTGAAGAGCAGAAAGAGAAGAATGAAAAATGAACAGAGCCTAGGAGACCTATGGGGCACTTTCAATCTTAGCAATATATATAAACCTAAAACTGCTCTAAAAAAAGTTAATTTCAAAACTAGAAATCAATGTGTAATTTCCATCACAAAAAGGGGAGGGGCTACCTTTGTAGACTGAAAAGTAAGGGGGAAAGAAGCTAAAGAGAAAACGAGGGTCCTTATAAACAAAAGAGCCACAGTGTCAGTGAATTCAACTCTTCTCACAACTCCCCAAACACTGGCAACAAAAACTTTATTAAAGACTGTGCTTCACTGTGATGACAGAAGGGGGCGACCTTTGACTAAAAACCTTTTTAAAAACACCCCGAAATTTCCGTCCATGACATAGAAAAAAAAGACTAAAGCTATGCAAAGCTATTATATGAAGGAAACAGAAAACAAGACCACCTTAGGAACTGATGACCCACCACCAACACTCAGCCCTCCCCTCCCAAAAGCACATGAAGGAGAAGCAAAATGTAACAATAACTCTAAACTAGGAAAATTCATCTAGAACACTCAAAACTATTAATTTTTATTTAAAATAAAGAGCAATCCACCAGAAGTCAAGCAAGAAAAAAAAATCAACTTACAGACATGAGAGAATTAGTCTGACACCACACTGCCAGAACAGTATTCGGAAGAAGGCATTAATGAATGATACAGACTTTAAAAACTTCAAGGAAAGAAACTGAATCAGATTTTATTCACATTATAGTTATTCTTTAGGCATCAAGTCTTAGGAAAACTTTTTTCAAATGCTAGAACTCAAGGATTTTTGTACCTATGAACCTTCTGGGGTAATCTAAGAGTAACCATCCCCAAAAAGATGACATAGGAAGCTTTTGCAGAAGAACTGAAGGATTGAAAAAAGAACTAAATATGTTGTGGATAATTGGAACCAGATTTCTCACTGTTGGAGAAGGAAATAAAACTAAACGAGGAGGAAAGCTAAATAAATGAAGAGGAAGGCAGAAAATGAACACTGTGGTGTTGCATTGGAATTGAAGGTATCTGTATAAAAACATGGTTTGGGGGAGATCGATTTTTAAAAATTACACAAACACGTACCTGCTGATGCCTAGAAACAGCATCTCGGTGGCAGTTGAGGAAAGCATTACATCACTGTGGTATTCCTGCTATAAAATGTATAACTTGCATCTAATCATGACAAACCATCCTGAAACCCTAACCGAGGGCATCCTTTTCAGTAACTGGCCTATAATCTTCAAAATGCCAAAATTATGATTGACAAGAAAGGTGGAAGAACTGATCCTGATTAAGGGAGACTAGTGAGACATATAGCAAGTGAATGTAATGTGTGATACGGAATTTTCTTTTGCAGTAGAAAACAATGGGACAACCAGAAAAATGTAAATGAGGACTTTGATTATCTGTTAGTATGGTGTCAATGTTGATTTCCTGCATTTGATCATTGTGCCCCTCCCCCTTGTTTATAAGAAATGCACTGTGACGAATTTAAGGGCAAATGGGTATTGTGTCTGCACCTTGTTCTCTAATGGTTCAGAGAAACATTTATATTGAAAGGGTCATGATTAAGCAAATGTGAAATGTTAAAATTTGGAGAATCTGGGTAAAGAGTCTACAGATTTTTTAAACTATTCTCAAAACTTCTGTAAGCCTGAAATTATGTTAAAATTAAAAGTTTAAAAAGTCGTTATCTAGAGATGACAGTGTATGTAGAAAATCAAAAACATTTTGTAAATAAGCTATTAAAATTACTGAATTTACTAAGAGAAACTATTAAATGCAGGATCAATTTTAAAAATCAATTATACTAGTTAAAAATGAATAGAAATGAAAAAAATTAATTATACAATAGTATAAATTATTTAACATGCCTAGGGATATTAGATGTACAAGACTTCTACACTGAAAGCTATAAAACATCGTGCAGATAAATTGAAGATCTAAATAGTGGAATATACCATAACAAAGACATCACTTCTCTCCAAATTGATCGAAAGATTCAACACAATTCCTATTAAATTCCTTGCAAGATTTTTTTTTGCCCCCTGAAACATGGCAAATTGATTCTAAAATTTACGTGCAAATGCAAAAGGCCAAGAATGTCCAAGGAAATCTTGAGGAACAAAGGTGGAAGACTTACACTAACAGATAAAGAGGCCTGTTATAAGACGATAATTAATTTCGTGTAATATAAATGCAAACGAGAAATATATCAAAGGAGTAAAATAGAGAATCTATAAACAGAGCCAAATGCACGACCAAAAACTGATTACAAATACAGGGAGCAAAGAGTAGTTTTTGAAAAATAACGCTGGGTCAATTTGTATAATCTGGGGAAAAAAATAAATCTTCATCCCTATCTCCATCTAATGTAAATATCAATTATAAATGTATTGCAGATGTAAATATAAGGCAAGATAATTTTCCCTTAGAGCCCAGTCTTAAATCCAGAAAATTTGATCCCATATCTATTGCTCTTTTGTAACAATGGTACTTCCTGTGAACCTTGAGAGATACCTCATATAGAAAAAGAAGACTAAGGAAAGCAAAGAAACTATAACAGAAACACAAGCAAAGATTAATTCAAAAGAGAATAAGAATAGTGAAATTTAAAACCTAAAAAAAGTAATTTCTTCTAACTGAACATATGGCCCTTTGAAGCAATGTTTTCCCTATCTGGTTACAATGAATTATTTACCATGAATAATCTGTTACTCACATTTCCCCTAGATTCTGTTTGTGAAAACCTCTCTCTTTTTAAAATAACTTTATTTTGGTGTTGTGCATTAAAAAGTAAAGAGAGGAGAGTTGGCCTGAGTTGTTTTTACTATGCAAACTCCACAAAGTTGGGAAACATAGGCTAAACTTACGTTTAAACAATATATTAGTTGCATGCCTACCTTGGTCGCCCTACCACCCCTAGTCATGGACTGTGAGCAGCCCATGGGAAGTGTAGTCTTGGCGTGATTGACTAGGAAAGATGTTTAGAACACAGCACGTGGGACCATAAGCAATTGCTTTCTTTACAGATGGAGATTTGAGAGACATATCTGTGTGGTCACCACACCTCTTTTAATTTCTTCTTCATTCTATGGTCTCCTCCAGCTACCACCCCATTTATCTGCTCCCTTTTCCAGTAAAACTTCAAAAGAGTCGCTTATACTCAATGCTTCTGTTTCCTTATCTTGTGTTCTCTCCGTAACTACCTCCAACCAGGCTTTGTCTTGCCCCTCCACTGTCTCAATAACGGTTTTCCTATTCTTCCACAATAATAGACCATTTAGTTGGGCGTATGGCCACGAAAAATAAAGACTGTATTTCCCAAATTTCCTTCCACTTATGTGTGGCCATAGGACCGGGTCCTGGATAAAGGAATGTAAACAGAAGTGATGAGTGCTACTTCTCAGACATGCCCTCTTCTTCCTCTGTCTCATTTCCAGCTGGAAATGAGAATGTGGTGGTGAGCCGTCTTGTATCATGCACTTAATGTTTGTAAATTTGAGGGATGGTGGAATAGCAAGAAAGGAGCCTGCGTCCCTGATAATTTCATCGAGCTACAGTGCCAGCTAGGACTTTATGTGAAAAAGCTGTAGGCTTCTATCTTATTTAAGCTTTTTCTTATTTGGGGTCTCTGGCTTTGGCTGCGTGCCTGTCTCTCTCTTTGTACCCATGCACTTCATTGGCAAGTCCTGCTGACACCACTTCTGAAATGTATCTTGGACGTGACTGCCTTGTCCCATCATCTTTCCCTGGATGCTAAAACAGCTTTGAACTGGTCTAACTGCTTTTATTCTTGACCTGTAGAGTTTCTTTTCCAGTGAGAATTTTTTTGTTGTTTTTAAAAAAATTGTATCACCTCCTACCTAAAACCTCTAGTGACACTTATCGATACCTCCATCAGAAGACCATCCACGATACATCCAAAGTAAAACATGCTGGGTTTATTGCTTGTGACTATACAGCATGGGGAGCCATAGGGCGTCTGAGTAAGAGTGTGTTAGAAAGGATTTTATTACGAGATTGATGCTTGTGATGTTGGGTAGTGTTTAAGGAAGCACAGTTAATGCTACGATTAGATATATTAATAAATCTCATACAGAAGGATGGAAGATTAGAATGAGGCCAAACCTGAAACTGATTAAAAGAAAACAGCACCGGCCGCTCATATTAGCCATAGGGAGATGTGTGGGCATTTTTGTAGTTTATATAACGTTCACTTTTTTTTTCTGCGTTTATTCATGATTGCAGAGTGGTCTATTTTTTATCTTTATACATCATGGCCACAAATTAGCCTTGTCTGATGTTAAGTTCTGAGAAATTCTTGATGTTCCAGCAGCAGAACACCACAATCTAGCTGTAAGTGCCACGCCAACGCCTGACTTGGGCTGTTTGTCTCTTTATCACTTCCCAGTGTGCTTATAATAAGATTGAAATGTGGTACCATGGCCTTCAAGGTCCTACACGATCTAGTTCGTACTTAATTTCCAAACTCATCTTCTACCACATAGTCACCACATTCACATAACACTGGTCCTGTTTCAGTTTCTTGAACGACCCAAGTTTGTTCTCCCCTTAGGACTTTTACATCTGTGGTTGGTTCTCCCTGGAACACGCTTTTCCCAGGTGTCAATTCTTAAATATGACTTCCTCAGGAAGTCCTTCTCTGACTTCCCCTTACTACACCCCCAAGATACTCTTTATATCATGTTGCTATTATTCTCTTTATTAAACCTTATGTTCTTGTTGATTTTCTGCCTTCCCTGCTAGGCTACAAGGTCCAGATAAAAGGAATCTCTCGTCTGTGTCGTTTGCCAAGATATAGCCTCAGTGCCTCTCACAGTGCTTTTCATGTGATCGGCTCTCAATAAATGTCTGTGGAGTCAAGGAGCTCAGCCTCTAGGAAAGAGTGAAGGCAAGTACGTCAGCTGTGACAGCGTCTGCGCAGACATGCGTTGCACGTCTTAGGGAACAGGTTCGCCCACATGGTTGGTGGCCTATTGCCAAGATGCCAGTGCTCACGAGGAGTCCGTTGTCTCCTGTGAGCCATCTACTTGCTCTGATCTGGATTTCTCTAGATTGAGACTGTTCAAAAGGCTCCTGGTCTCTAGCAATGTGCTTTCACCAGGAACACCTACCATTTGTAACTGAAATGAGAGGCCCCGACTGGCTGGTTTACTGTCGCCCAATACAAAGCCTCCCTATTGGCCAGAAAGGGTTGGCCTCCCTCATTTCCAGTGCACCCACCAGGCGGGGGTCACAACTCACACGTCTGCAGGGACTCGGCAGTGAAGTAACTGGGTTTGCTTCTGTTAGAAGAACTCTTTAGACTCAGACCTATATCTAGGATGATTTTTCACATCTATAAATATATGTACCCTCTCCCATGTTTCCTGAGACATATATCCTCTAAGCCTCTCTTGTTTTCCTGCTTTTGATAGAACACGAGCTCAAGTAGTTTTAAATTTTTGTCTATCTTAAGGAAAATACTAGTGCAATGATAAATGGCGATTGAGATTTGGCCTCGGTACTGGGAGGAGAAGAGGAAGAGCGGCGAACTAGAACGCATGCTCTGGCTCAAGAATGGCAGGGAAAGTTACTTCCAGCTGATGTCTGCCTGTGGAGATGCAGACCCTGCATTGCCAGACCTTCATATTTGTTTTGAGAAAAACCAGAAGTTTAGGTGAAATCCCTTGATGGTTAATTGTTGGCATTTTTCTTTTTAACTAAACACTGTGACTCAAACGTGCTTGTTAAACAAATAGGTCACCCTTCAGACTTGGGCTTTGGACTCCTGGTGCTGGAGCTCTGTTGCATGTATAGTTGTCTCTAGGTGAGGAGTCAGTGCCAACCAGACAGGAAAAAGGGCTGGTGTCCCCATACGCACAACCTGAGCCTAGACAGCTTTGTCTGGAGATTCTGGACAGAAGAGGCAGTTAAGAAGTAAGGATAGAAGTTCATGAGAACGTACTGCTGTAGGTACCAGGGGGTTGTCCGACGGGAGAAGAAGGTGGGGATGGGGGTGGGAGGCGAGCAAGGATGTCTTCCCATAACAGGTTAGGCCAGAGGAAAAAGAGGTGTTTTTGTTAGAGGAAAGATGAGAGCACATAGAGATAAGAGAACTTGTGGCACTTTTATGAGACTTCAAACAGTACCTTGTGGTAAGACACCATCTCTGTAACATGGTATCATGTGGTGAAGCATGATTATGTATTTTGGTGCAGGGGAGCAGGGCTGTAAGAAGGGGCAGTGTGGAGGAGACAGGAAGTGAAGCTGTAGAGAACAGCTAGAATCTCATCAGGAGGGGCCTTCCAGGGTGATGCTGTAGAAGTTTCACTAGTACCTGAAGGGTGCGGAGGATGCACGGATGGATGTGAACCAGGGCCTTGACATCTTGGTTTTGCAGTTCAGACAGATCTTCCCCGCCATGTGTGAGTGTTAATTAGCAGTAAGGTTTGAGGCTATTAGCATTTAATGGAACAGAGGAAACCCCTGAAGTAGGAAAGCTTTTGATCTCCCTCATCTCCAACCCCCATTCCCACATTCACTTCTAGAGATTTGACTGTTACCTTAAGGCAGACTTACCTAAATGTCTTTGTATCTACATACAGTCTTTGTTGCTGCTGTGGCTGCTTCCTTTAGTGTAGGGAATTACTTCTGAGCACTCTTACCTAGAGTCTTTTTGGTCTAGGAACCTGATAGGGACCTAGAGTTTCCTCTGATAAGGAAAAGTTAGGTATGTACCAGGTTTAGCTCCAGACTATTTGAACTGCTCGGAACATGCTCATCGAAGCTGTTTGCCTTACGAGTAACACAAGGAGAGACGTTGATGAAAATACTGAATAATACTGTGGAGGTCATGTTCCCAAAGGCACGTGACAGACACCAGTGGAGGGTGGGTTGGAAGACCCTCGGCATTTACCTACTGACACGCCAGGGCTAACTGCAGATATATGTCTCCCTGCCCTGGTCCAAAGCACTCTGCCTGAAGGTCAGGGAGACCCACAGGGAAGGGGGCGCACCCTCAGAAACTACAAGAGACAAGCTGGCAGGCACCAGAGTGACTCCAGAGGTGCCAGTAAGGGTTTCGCAAGGCACGAATAGGATGAGACAATGACTTCTTAGCAACTCATATTGGAAATATTTCAGTATCTAATAATCGTCACAACCGTACTAATGAATTGTAGTAAAATCTCAGACCTGAATCTATGATTTGAGAAAGATGGACCTTAAAACCTTCCCCTTCTGCTGTGCCTTAAACAAAGAGATTTCTGCGATTTAACTAAATATGGGCCCAGATGGAGTTCTTTGACCTGCACTTCAGGTTTGGCATGGCACTTTTTGGTGGGATATCTTGATTTCAAAAAAGTAACTAAAATCCCCCAACGTACCACAAACGTGTTTTGTTTATCTTTTCTAGCTTATTTTGAGAGTCTGAGGAGACCGCAACTGCTTGGATAAGGCATCTGAGAAGTAGCACGATGAAGAGATTGGAAGGAGGCAAGACTGGAGGCAGAGAGCTCAAGTCGAAGTTTCCGCTCAAGTCCAGGGAGGATCCTGACAAGGTATTCACGTGGGGGAGAGGACAGATCCCAGAGCTGTTTCTGAGATGATAATGTGGACTGAAAGGGGGACTAAGATGAATGCGTCTCTGACCCCGTGACCTGGAGGGTGACGATACCACACGTAGGCAGACCTGGTGCTCGGTGGCCAGCGTGAGTTTTCACCCATCTGACCTCCATGTACTTATTAGCGAAGTGGGGTTAATAACGGCACATACCTAATAGGGCTAATATAAGGGCTAAGTCACATAGTGCCAATAAAGTGTTAAATCAGTGACTGACATACAGTAAGTGCTCAATAAATGTTAGCAGTTTTTTTCTTTGGGAAATTGAGGATTAGAAAGGTAAAATAATTTGTTCTAAACTGCACAGCTAAGTAAGTGATGGAGTATGGATTCTAGTACATCCGTTGGAGCACAGAGCCTGGTCACTTCACCTTTTACATAGGATGGAAACCGTCAGAGGAGGGATAGGCCTGGGCTGTGGCTGTCATGATGAGCGTGGTTTTGGAAAGGGAGACATTAATGTGGGGTAGGAAGGGAGGTCCCAGGGGCAGCTGGACACAGGGGCTTGGACCCAAGGAAAGGTCTTGGCCAGAGAAGTCCTTGTTCCCACACTCATCTCTCAGAGTCTGTGTGACATTAGAGTCATCAACAGTGCACTACCTGATAGCCCGGTGTCTGACAGATGGTGCTTAATAAAATTTGTGTGACCAAGATAATTGTAAGGTTTTGAAGTGGTTTTAGTCAGATTTTTATATTCGACCATTAGTCTCTCTTGCCAAAATGTTTCATCGTGCCATAGAATCATTAACTATAATAAAAGCTTATATTTCAGAAATATAAAAGTCATATTCTAGTCAGTATGAAGTTCAAGGATTTCTATATTAAAAACCACTTTATTAAGAAGTTAATTAACCCTCAGTCAAAGTAACTTTCTAAACTTCATCTCCCTTGACTGTAAGCAATTTTTCAACTCTTTTAATATGTTGAATAATTTGTTTGTTTAACTTTACTCAAAAAACAGATACCTATTTTAGATTGTGTTTTAAGCTAATTGAGGGAAGAATCTTCAGTGCTCTTCAAATCTCAATCTTTTTACTTTCTGGCATTCCCACCCTTGGTTCCCCACCAAATACTTTGCCGTACTGTTGATGTGAACTTGTCTATATATATGTCAGAAACCTAAGATGAAATACAAGCATCTCTTAGGTCACCTGGCCATGGGTTTATAAAGGTAATAGAACTGTGTATAGGAAGGGATGACAAGCTATGGTTTACTGGCCAAGTCTGACTCACCACCTGTTTTTGTATGGATCATGAACTAAGAAAAATTTCTACATTTTTAAATAGTTGAAAAGAAATAAAAAGAAGAGAAAAGGAATATTTTATGACGTGAAAATTATATGAAATGCAAATTTCACTGCCCATAAATGAATACAGTTTTGTTGGAACACAGCCATGCTCATTCATTTACATATCATCTGTAGCTGCTTTAATGCTACAATGACGGAGCTACTACTTGCAACAAAGACTTCATATGATGCTCTTATTACTTTGCAGTGCTGTCCATAACCTGTAAATCTCATGGATGTGATTATAACTCCACAGTGTTTCAAGTGCCATGCATATCACTGTACAGCAACATTTTAATTACAAGTGCAATAGCCATCATGTCAAAAAAAAAAAAAAGGAGAAAATGCAGTGGAATACAAATGGCATGCTTTTAAGGTACAGTGGAATATGGATTATTTTGTTATCCAATTAGATAAGAAAGCATTGTGTTTATGATGCCAGGACAGTACAACTGTGCTAACAGAATGCAACAGTACAATAGACTAAATACACATCACAACAGTCTCAACTGCAAGAAAACAGTGCCCAGAAAAATTAGTTAAAACAAAACATCTCATCACAGCATGATTTCTTTATAAAAATAGAAAATGAAAATAAGACTGCAACCAAAGGAAGACTTCAAGTGATTCACTTATTAACCATGAAAGGAAAGACATTTTTTGATGGTGGATTAATCAAAATACCTTTGATTGTAGCAGCATATGAAATGTGTCCAGAAAAAGTAGTTTACGACTATTCGCCATTTGGTGACAGTGGTTTCTTGAAGAGTTGAGGACATTGGGAGCAACGTCAATAATCAGTTTAAAAGCAACACAAATGATTTCTAATAGTTTTTCTTGACTCTTGATAAGTTGACAGATGTTACCAATACAGCTAGTTGTTTATTTGACAAGTCAATGCTAACTTTGCAGTGAATGAAGAATTAGATTCTATGAACAGTTCATGTGAAAACGCTATGGGCAAAAATATTTTCAAAGAAAATGAGGAAACACTAATTCAGTACAACCTGAAGTGGAATCTGCTAAGATGTGTTACAATAGTTGGTAGTAAAAATATGTGTGGAGCAGAAAAAGACTTTCTGGACAAATTTACAAAGCTTGTAAAAATATAAGTTAATTAAAGCCTATACTAAAATTCTTCTAATATTCATCAGAGGGTATTTTGTGGAAAATATTTGAATCTTTTATGTATTATTGAACCAGTTGTGTCAAAGGTGAATTTCATTAGCTCTTCTGGACTTAACTATTGCCTGTTTTCTGAACTTTTGTCAAAAATAGAAGCTGAATATCCTGACTTGCCCTACTGATCACATAGCAGTTGGCTTAACAGTAGTAAGTCATCTGTGGCTTTTTGAGCTCAGGGTTAAGATTGATTTTTTTTCCTAATAAGAACAGCCTTCAACCACTATTATTGAACATAGGATAACCTTGGAAACTACCTTTTGCTCTAGACTTCATAATGTTTCTTAATGAATTCAACCAAAATTACAAAGCAAAACAATGGCTAAATGCAGAACACTGTGGTAAAGGCATTTTGATGACAATTAATGTTTAAACAAGTAACATCAAATTGCTTTAAAAACTTTCTGTGTTGTCAAACATTAAAACAAAAAGTTAAATCTCCATTCCTACACAAATTTTCAATGAGTGCATTTTTCCAGGCTCAAACACAGTGTCAACAATGTTTTTCAGACCTCACTATAGCACAAAGCAGCATTTTAAATGTCAAAATCCATTTTAACTGTGCAATTGAGGAGCTTCTATCTGACCTTCAAGTGGAATTGATTGATCTGCAATATAATGATGTGCTAAAAGGCAAAAATCAAGAGGAGATTTGATAGAATTCTATAAATGCCTTCTGAGCAATGAAAATGCTTAATAAAATCTTATGCTCATGGATTGATATCAGTATTTGGCAGTACCTTTCTTGGAGAGTTTTAGCCAACTGTGACAGTTAGCCAACTGCAAAGTTCAGATGGCACATAGTCAACAGACGACTATCCTCACTTCTGACACAAATTGCAAGTTTGGGGGAGTCCCAAAATTATTAGGGTCAATAATTTACTGGAAGGACTACAGAACTCACTGAAAGCTGTTATGTTCAGTTACATTTGTTATTGGGAAAGGACACAGATTTAATTCAGCTAAGGGGAAAAGTACATAGAAAAGAGTCCAGGGACCTGCCAAACATTTTGGTTGTCCTCTCCACATGGAGCCAGGACATGTTACTTTCCTGGAATCAATATGTGACAATATATATGGAGTATTGCCAATCAGGAAAGCTCACCCGAACCTTGGTGGACACCAGAGCTCTTATTGGGGGCTCTATCATATAGGTGTGATTGATTGCCCACGTGATTGATCTCAACCTCCAGGTCAACTGATATCCTGTGGCCCAACGCCCCCATC